>NW_028152168.1:65000-326118 GCF_964638095.1 Poromitra crassiceps | reverse complement strand
CATGCCTATGATATATTTGAAAGAGATATGCTTTTTCTAACTGAATGTTGGTATTGGCAGTGGTAGAAGGAGATTTAAATTCTTATGGACATTTGAATGAATAATAAAAACACACCCAAAGATTTTGCTATGAGATGGTAGTATCTCATTGGATAGAGGAGAGTGGGGTGATCATTCAATCAGCCTATACAGTGACAGCACTCATATATGGAAAAAATAGAAGAGGATATAGGGGAGGTGCTGTTTTAAAGCAGTATACCATCCCCAGTAATACATATTAATCCCCAGATATAAACAACAATAATGAAACAACAATATAAAGAAACAACAACATACTACCTAAGAAACCAATTAGAGAAACCATGAGAGGCTCAGTTCCTCATTTAGTCCATGTGGTTCAACAGTGTTAAGTGTGAAAATCCAATAAGCCTCTCTCCTGAGCAATTGGTTGACTATGTCTCCCCTCTCTGTGAGGGGAAGATCTTTTCAATCCCCCAGAATTTGAGGGTAGCTGCAGAGCCATGTTTTACCTGTGCGTAATGCCTTGCTATGGCATAGTCCATGTTGTTATTGCGAATGGCCGCTTTATGTTCGGCAATCCTAATTTTGAGTGCGCGTTTGGTCTGACCTACATAGACCAAACCCCATGGACATTTTAGAATATACACAACATGGGTAGTACTGCAGTTAATAAATGATTTGATATTGTATTTTTTACCTGGATGGACAAACTGTTTGGAGTCAGATGAATTAGAACAGTGGGTGCAATGACCACATCTGTAAAAAGCAGAGGGGAGCGGGGGTAGCCAGGTGGTTTTCTGGGGGGGACTCATGGCACTGTGGACCAGTCTGTCTTTCAGTGAACAAGATTTTCTAAAAGAGATGAGGGGGGGTTCCGCACATATTTGTCTCAAAGCAGGGTCGCTTTGAAGGACATGCCAGTGTTTATTAACAATGTTTTTGATTTCCCCTCCAATAGAAGAGAACTCGGTGGAGAGGCAGAGGCGTGGGGCGGAGCAGCGCTTCGATTTAATGAGGAGGCTGGCTATGTCGGTGCGCAGAGCTCTCTGATACGATAAGAGTAGCAGTATTGTTAATTCCTTAACGATACCCATCCATATTCTGGAGGCCAGAGGAGATGGCGGTAAGTGTTGTGAGACATTCTCACATTTTCTATCCTATGTTTCCTCAACATTGCAATAGCTCCTTCCGGTTCTGCGGTTGAGTTCGTGCAGTGGAAAAATAAGAAAACTGTGCACTGTCTAATATGGTGGTTTATTAAGACCTTATATGGATTGAACACTGCATTTGGAGCTTAAAATGACTGAGAAGAACAGCATTATTTTGGAATGCAGTGCTGGAATATTTTCTATTTGCTTGGCGATTGGCTACATTTGTATTTAGTTTTTGGCATGTGTTGACACAATGGAATATCTTACGATAAGCCAATTTCAAGCCATGGGATGATGTTCATGATAATGAGAGAGTATGTATATTTAAGACTGTCTTTCATTTTTATTGACACTGTTTTTATATTAATTATTTTAGATGCATGTAACAATCTAGAGATGCAGTGCAGTTCCACAGCAAAGACAGTACTTACCTGCTGCACTTTTGTGATGCGGGTTTCTTCAAAGCAACACAGCAGGATAGACATTTCAATCATGCAGTCATCCATGAAGGCAATGTCATTTGTTTTTGGGCCATGTTCAGGGGCACCGAGCTGTAAAGGCAAGTTGGGCTCATGGGTCTTTCAGAGGACTAACCTTGAGCACAGTCTTGCAGGTCTTCACGTGGCGGGTCAGGTTGCTCAGGATGGTACAGATCCGATCGGAGAACAAGTACTCTCCATCCAAAAGGTTCTTAAAGAACACTGGAAGACAGTTGGCCTCTGTCACCAACACCTGGGAGAGACGAGAAACACACCAAATCACATTATGCAGGGATATTTATATACACTTGTGAAAACAATGTTACGTGTCACAACTTACCTGCTATAACATCACGTCACCTTTAAAGGAGAATTTCGTTTTTTTTTAACCTGGACCCATCTCCTGGCATTAATTATGATTTGGCCACTCACCAGGCGATCTCCGCGGCGTTTCTGGCCGTCCTAGCGTTGTTTTGACATCAATAGCGTCCAAGTCAGTTGTAAAATGCAGCTGACTTGGTGGACCTATGTGGGATTCGAAATAACGAAGGTTATGCCAAACCCCACATAGGTTGCGCTAAAACCACCACCGCAAAGCGTCCTCCTGTACTTGGCCAGTCGGCAGGAAAGTATCGCGGGACTTCACGAGACTTGGCGACCGAGATCACGTTTGAGGTAATTTGATCCCTGTGCAACTCCAGGAAACAGCCTTTGGCGAAATATCACTGTGGTGGTTCTTGAGGGATCAGATTATGACGATATTTGGCGAAAACGGGAATAAAAATAGCTATTTAGATGCAGGAAAGACAGGCTCACACTTGGCCCCAAGTCAGCTCCATTTTACAACTGACTTGGACGCTATTGATGTCAAAACAACGCTAGAACGGCCAGAAACGCCGCGGAGATCGCCTGGTGAGTGGCCAAATCATAATTAATGCCAGGAGATGGGTCCAGGTTAAAAAAAAACGAAATTCTCCTTTAAATGCTCATATATGTCGTCATATTCTCAGTAATTTTTAGGTTTAAGATGATTAAATTGTTTATGGTGTCATTATTGAGTGTGCGAGACTTTGAGGCCATTTACACCTGGCATTAACATGTGTTTTCTGCCATCAGATTGCAATCAGATTGTACTTGACCACATTAACCTGAGTCCATTTACACCTGGCGTTAACATGTGTTTTCATTGCAATCTGATGGCAGAACTGGGTGTCCTCTCAATCTGCATAAAGTTGCTGTATCCAGATTGAGAGGACACATTGCATTTATACTTGTGTTCAATGTGTACACAATGCATCCCTGACCACCTCCGGAGGTGGTTTGGCCGATCAGAGTGCAATCCTTCTTCAATGCGTTTTGGGGGTGTTTACACCTGTACTTTCAAGTGATAAAACACAATCTGATTGCAATGTGATGACAGAGAAAACACATGTTAATGCCAGGTGTGGCCTCAGTGTAGCTGTCTACTATGATGCAATGCGACAGTGGCTAATCCTCAATCAAACCATGAGACAGATTACCTGGTGCAGTGTCTCATCAGCTGACAGATTAATGAGCGCGTGGTAACAGTCCTTCACTATGGCAATAGAGGGGTCAGCGGTCAGATTAACCAACGCCACCAGGAAGTCAGCTTTAGACCGGAGGGAGCAGCGGCCATCCCTGGAGAACAGACACGGATTAGCAATAAAAGAACAAGTGGATGACAAAATTGGTAGAGCAGCAAATCCTCAAAGCAGTAGTAGAAAGCAAAATCATTTGGTGAGTCAAATCTTTTAATTGATAGATACACTACATTGCCAAAGGTATGTGGACACCCTGGCCATTTCAGCCACACAAATTGCCGACAGGTTATATCAAATAAATCAAGGATACAGCTATGCAATCTCCACAGACAATCATTGGCACTCGGCAGTATAATGGGCCGTACTGAAGATCTCAGTGACTTTCAATGTGGAATCATTTCCAATAGTTTGTCAAACTTCCTCCCTGCTAGACCCAGTCAATTGGAAGTGCATTGTGCATGATATTGTTATTCTGTATAATATTAATATAGTTTTAATATCTGTTGTGTTGCAATTTTAGGTGTGGGTCACTGTCTTGGCCCACTGTGACTTGTGTGTACCTGTTGTAAACCTACAGCACTGTTGCACATAGAACACTTATGTTCAGCTTGCCTCTCTTTATATAATTGATCATATTGATTGTGATTAAAGATTATTTTTGTGTAAACTCTTTAGTGTGTAGTGTTTGGCTGCTTGCCTTTTAGAGGTCCAACACCTGCTCTGCATTTCTTCTAAGGTCACAGTAATAATACAGTAATATACTTTTTTAACATAAAAGTCATCTGATAAAAATGTGACTATCATACCTGTTTCCAGATAGGCCCAGGATGTACTCCGTGGCTTGACCTTTGACATCAGGTCGTGTGTCAAGGGTCAGGAAGGAAAGCAACTCCAAAGCCTCAGAGTCACTAAGCATCTTGTGACAGCTGTAACGTTATCTGACAACAAATATGATTAACATGAACATTATTTTCGCATTACAGCGGTTATAGCGTTAGTTAGCTTATAACGTAGCAAATGTCTCTGTGTGGTAGTCATTTTCTGCTGTTTCAGCAGCATGGATGTAGCTAGCGTTACACATGTTCCACACTGATTTCCGTGCATGTCGATCTTTTCAATAGCTGCACATGGTTTCCTCATACAAAATGAAATCATTAAACTCTTTCATGATAGCTGGGTGACATGTTGGTTTTCAAAAAAGTTACCAGACAAGACAAATTCTTACCTTTATAGACCTATGACCATGTTCTTTTCCACTGTTACTTGTTAGCAGCATGCACCATAGGGCCACTGGTCCGCCGATAATAACAACCCGACTGGAAACACTAGACGGAATCGTTTCCGTAATCCTTCTTCTTTGCTTTTTTCTTTTTCTTTTTTATTGCGGATCACAATGGCAACTTTAGGTGCCTACCGCCACCTACCGTACGAGTATATAGAACATGATCAAGTTTACATTAGTCTGGTGAAAACCTGGTGAAAACACAAGTAAACTGGAAAGTTTACTTTCTGGAAAAGTATTTTATTTGTACACTTTACCTACATTGTGCTTTAAATTGTTGTAAAATCAAGCAAAAGATGGAGATGTCCATGTAGTGTTACTGTGTACCTACAATACTTTCCCATTTGATAACACTATTATGAAGTTACCAACACAAAAATCTGCAATTCCTGGGAAGGTTTGCGTAACTTGAAAATGTTTTGTATTTAGGTTGTTATGGAGGCTGTTTCATAGCCATATCAACCTGTAAGCGCCTATTATGAAAAGCACTTGTTATTTTCTGGTCATCTTGAATTATTCCGTTTACGGACGAGCCCCGTTCCTTGAAATTTGCCTGGGCGACGATGGACACCCATATTATGGTCGTTCTAGATTATTTGACTATATCTAATCTTATAGTGTACTTCTATATGAATAACTATATGTTTTTTATATAGTTATTCAGTTTACTGCATACCAAGACTAGTGAAAATAATTTATTGCACCATGAGCCACCATGGGGGAGATTATAGCCCATACAGTTGATTATTTAGATGATTATGTTTAGGCAATGAAAGTGTGAATGCTGTTTATTTTTAACGAGACTTGTGAAATCTACTATAAATCTGCCAATCGAAACTCTGAACAATGCAAGTGAAGAGCATGTACTCTTTTCGTGCTCCTGTGTCAGACCTTTTTCACAATAAAAGTTTCTATGGTGGTCTTCCTCATTTGAGCATGTCTGTTTTTGTCGGTACTACTCATTGAGTTATATTAAATTGTGTGTGTGTGTGTGTGTGTGTGTGTGTGTGTGTGTGTGTGTGTGTGTGTGAGAGAGAGTGTGTGTGTGAGAGAGTGTGTGTGTGTGTGTGTGTGTGTGTGTGTGTGTGCGTGCGTGTGTGTGTGTGTGTGTGTGTGTGTGTGTGTGTGTGTGTGTGTGTGTGAGAGAGAGAGTGTGTGTGTGAGAGAGAGAGAGAGAGAGTGTGTGTGTGTGAGAGATCAAGTTTTTTCTGCACTATGCCTCCGTGTGTGGTAGTCTCTATAAATTGTTGGGTCTAAAGAGCAGCAATTAGCCTCAGAATAATTCGATCACATCGAGGCTCTTGGACTTTGGACTACATTTGAACCAGGCTAACGACCCAGGTTTCCCCAATGGTGGGCGTGACTGTCAAACACGCACATGGGCTCCGCAGTAGTCTGGGCACCTTCCACCCTGCTTTTTGTCATGGGGACGTAAACCAAGGAAACAGGAAACAACACCGGAAATAAGTGCGCCAAAAAACGTCTTTGTTGCCGTCTACTATTCCATCAACTGGCCATTTGTTTGAAAAGTAAAGCTTCTGTATTTGCTTAAGATATGTGAGATTGTGAATCCGCAATGTTTCTACAAGAACTTCGTTCGGTACGTCCATCTTTTGTTTTGTTGTTTGCCGTTTTATTTTCTGATTCGTTGTGTCTAATTGTCAAGTTAACGAGCTATTTCCGCTGTTGTTTCCTGTCTAGGGCGGGCTCGCGGCCGGAAACAGGCAGGGTGACAAAATCACTTGTGAACGAACGGAGGCCAGGCTCTTTCTCGCCGAGAAGAGCCTGGTGACGCGAGGTCAGCTCCGCAGCATCCCCCCCAACTCTCACGCACGCGCGTGCGCGATTTCATTACGAGATGTGAGTTGATGGGCCAATCATAAATATTGGCATCTTTCAAATCTGAGCGGACACGTCACTATAAAAGACACTTGTCATCTGCCGTTACCGCACTCGGCGATTTTCTCTTTAGAGTGAGACGTTCGGGTACGACACGGAGCATCAACTGTACTTGAAGAACAGCACCTATCGTCGATTTTCACCGGCATGATGAAGCAGCAGCAGGTAGGCAGAAACAAATTTCACGGCAATTTGGGGGTGGTTAAAACAACTATTGTTTTCAAATGAACGACACACAAACGGGGTTTGATGAACAGTGGCTGATGTCTTTACATTTGCGAACGGTTATCCTCAGTGGGATCAAAGTTAGCTCACGAACACTGCTAGCTAGTTTCCAAAACATTGTCAGAGTTCTTGAGCTAACTTGTCGTGTTTGTGTTACAGTACAGTGATGTCAGTCATGTAACGTTATGGCGTTAGCATGCTAACGTTAGCAAACCTTAACTTTGCCAGTCCTAGCTAGTTAATGTAACGACACTAACGCTAGAGAACCAGTTTTGCGCCCCCGCCGCCAAATGCATCCCCATCTCATGGGAGCGTATTGTAATGATTTATACAGAAACTTAACTGTTAACAAATGATATAATTGTCTGGGTAAACGTGATTTCAAGGCCACGGGGTCTGTCCTGGCTCATGGAGACCGACTTTGATGCATAAAATCCGCATCGAGGTGACTTCCATGCTTGGGGTTCTCTTCTGGCTCATGGAGGCCGAGTTTGGTGCTTAAAATCCGGCTACAGGTGACCTCGATGCCTGGGGTCTCTCCTAGCTTTATGGAGGGGGAGGCAAATCTCGGCGGTTTGTACATGCCGACATTTGCATCCCTGTTTTTAAGTTAAAACAGCCCCAAAATGTGGTGGGGATGCAATTCTCGGCGGGGGTGCAAAACTCGGCATGACAACTGTCTTTGAGATGAACAAGCTGATGTATTTAACTAAAATGGCTAAGTTTGTTACCACAATATCCTTAGCTGGTTATTACCCGCTGTCAGAAAGTTAGCGTTACTAACGCTAACTTTCTGACAGCAAACTTAGCAATTTTAGTTAAATACCTCAGCCTGTTCATCTCAAACCACGGCACGTTTGTGTCTAGTTGTCTAGTGTCGTTAGCTAACGTTAACTAGCAAAGACGTTAAATTAACTCCATTCATCTGTGCAAAATCTGCAAATCCTCCCGTTATCACACTGCAATAACTAATAGCTAGGAATAGGCAATACACACTATTTTTCACTTTAGCCTACTAGTAAGCACACAACGAAATTGAGGTGAATATACAGTGAAAGTGAGTGCAGGTGAAGATGGCGTTTGACCTTTCTCATCCCCCCGAGGCAAAAAATCTCCACTTCAGTAGGTTGATGGTGTTGATGGTGTATGTTTACTGTCGATGGTTATGCTGTAATGCAATTGATGCCCAAGACAAATTTCCCCTTGGGGACAATAAGGTTTATCTGATCTGATCAGTAGCACTGATTATATAACATTGCCCCCGGGCTGCAAGTAGAGTATCACTGGCTTTAGCTAAATGCTTTACTGTCACAGCATCAGCATAATGTAGTATACAGCAGTAGTTCTCAACCTGGGGGCCGACCACCTGCAGTGCCGACAGCCCGCAATGCAGGCGTGGCCGGGGGGTGGGAGAGGTTAGGGTTATGGTCTGGGGGAGGTTAGGTTTAGGCGTGGGGGGTGGGAGAGGTTAGGGTTGTGCACTGCTTGTGGGCTATCGGCATTGCCGGCTGTCGGCACATAGACGGGGCAGCCCACCAGGAGTCCTCGGGGGAGATCTAGGGGGTCCCCAGCAATCTAAAAATAGACTCAGATTTGGGTCAGATAGACTAGATCTCATCAAAGGGGTTCATGGCTGTAAGAAATGAGGGCTGGTTGATAAGAAAAAGGTTGAGAATCAAAATGGTTTCACTTTCTGTGTGAACTAGCTTTCTGTGAACTAGCTAACACTCTTCTTAATGTACTGCAGGTCCATCCAGTGCCTCCTGCAGACACCTGTGAGACACCTGTGTCCACCTGGGACAACGGCCTCCTTATGGTAATCCATGCTGTTTATTTGGTCTTAATCTGCTGTGCTTTGGCATTGGAGTGTGTATTTAATTAAATGAAATTTTATTTTTACTTTCACAAAGGCAAATATTATGGAGAAAGAGGAGGATCTGTACAAGATCCTCATGGAGGAGGAGGAGGAGGAGGAGGAGCAGAAGGATGAGGAGGAGGAAGAGGAGGAACTGCCCCCGGGGTTCTTTTCATTTGCAACGGTCATCTATATAGAGGATATGGATGAGCAGAAGGGAGACAGGTTGCAGCTCTGCCCTGAGATGGAATATGTCAAAGACATTTATTCCTATCTGATCCTCCTTGAGGTAATCCATTCTGTTTATTTGCTGTTACTCTGATTCAGATTCAGATACTTTTATTGCCACGCAACCAGGTTGGTGGTATTTAGTTTCAGTACATGATGTCGTTGATGTGCTCTGCTGTGTGTCTGCAGTGTGTATGTTATATTACAAGTTGTTCTGTCTCCATAGGTGCAAGAGGCCGTGCGACCCAAGTACCTGGAGGGGTATGGACAGCTCACTGGAGGCCACCGAGCTGAGATAGTGGCCTCAATGATGGAGGTTCATTCCCACTTGCAGCTGCTTCCAGAGACATTATTCCTCACGGTCGCCATATTGGATCGCTTCCTACAGGTACAAACTGTAAAAAAAAAAATCTTGTTTAGCTTTCTGTGTGAACTAGCTTTCTGTGAACTTTTTTTTCCTGTACATTTCCAACAAATGGACTGTACATGTAATAATAATAATACTGAAGAATGCCTTGTAACTTATTTAAAACAGAAATAATGTTTCATGTTTGTTAATTTGAGTATATATTTTAACTAAAACTGTCGGCTGTGTTTTTTATGTGTTTTTTTATATGTGCATTGCTTTGCTGCTTGTTTTTTCGATTATTTTTTTGTAAAGCACCTTGAATTGCCTTTGTGTATGAAAGGTGCTATATAAATAAAATTTGACTTGACTTGACTTGACTTTGAACTAGCTAACACTGTTCTTAATGTGCTGCAGGTCCATCCAGTGCCTCCTACAAAGATGAAGCTTGTCGGGGTCACTGCCCTCCTGTTGGCCTCAAAGTACGAGGAAATCTACATTCTGACTCCGAAGATCGCAGACTTGGTGAAGATGGCAGAGGACGATACAGTCACAAAGGCAGCGATTGAGGAGATGGAGCGTTTCATGCTCAGGAAACTCAATTTCCACCTGGGACGTCCTCTGCCCCTAGATTTCCTCGCATGGGCTTCAAAGATGGCAAGGGTGAGTTTGTCTGCTAAATACCTCCCAACACGTTGTGGATGAATACTACATGCCTACAATATATACACACATATATATATATATATATATATAATGAATAGATGTCGGAGAGTTTGAATTTTGTCTCCTGTCTTCATGTAGTTGATGTCATCAGTGCTCTCAAAGTGATTGTCTTCTGTCTGTCTAGTCTCCTGCAGAGACACAAAAGCTGGCCAGGAGCTTCATGCAGTTGAGTCTACTGGACTATGACATGGTGCACTATCGACCATCTGAAACGGCTGCTGCTTGTCTCTGCCTCTCTCAGCGGCTGCTGGACGGTCTGTGTTGGGTGAGTTTACCTGAAGTCTAATAGGGCTCCAGATGGAGTCAAAGGTTGACTGAAGCAAGTCAACATGAGTTCATAAGACTTAAAGAATGAAGCAACACATGAGTGAATTGATGTCTCTTCTGTTGTGTTGCAGTCTGCTACGCAGCAGCAGTACTCCTGCTATGATGAGGCCCACCTCATGCCCATAATGCAGCGCATTGCACACAATGTGCAGCAGTTGACGGTGAGTAGTTGGTTGCCAGCAGTGCAGCGTCAATAAGATGACATGGCTTTTTAGCATGACCTCATTCCTTGTCTTTCTCTCTCCAGGCTGAGGAGATGTGTGGTCCAGGAGGAGACCAGGAGGATGAGGAGATGTGTGGTCCAGGAGGAGACCAGGAGGATGAGGAGATGTGTGGTCCAGGAGGAGACCAGGAGGATGAGGACATGTGTGGTCCAGGAGGAGACCAGGAGGCTGAGGAGGACCTCCTTAAGGTAATTCATGCTTTTTATTTGGTCTTACTCTGCTGTGCTTTGGCATTGGAGTTTGTGTTTTATTTTATTTTATTTTTATTTTCACAAAGGATAATATTCTGGAGAAGGAGCAGGAGATGGCCGGGATCCTAGATTTTGATGGGCCTGAAGACCCACTTCCCCCCGTAGCAGAGGACCAGGACCTCCTTATGGTAAGTTAATCCATACGCTGTTTATTTGGTCAGTTTTAAATCAAAAATAGGAAATGGAGACAGTTACAAAACAAATATAAATGAAGAAACAGATTGGTGCACTTGTGGAGAGACAGTTGTAGCTTCTTCTCTTTTTTCCTCATTGTGAACGTTCTTTTTAGAATTATTTTCAGCTATATCAGATTAGTTTTGAAATGTAATAATTCAAATGTAATTCTACAGCATTTTGCCTCTGAATCATCAGAGACAGTCTGCCTGTGCCTACTGTCTGACTCGAGACAAACAGCAAAGAGACTGCCCCCTCTCCTTGTTGGGTATTTCCTCCTTGTAGACCAGAGGAAAAGCATGTGATTGACTTACTCTTCACAGGTGATGGTGGAAGCCTACCGCCGGGACGCCACCTCCAAAGACCAGCTGATCAGTGAGCTCAAATCCAGCAACGAGCGGCTGGCGGCGGAGGTGAAGGAGCTGAAGCAGGAGGTGTTGGGCGTGCAGGGGGAGAAGCAACAGACGGAGCTGGAGCAGGTCCAGCTACAGAAGGAGGTGCTGAGCTTCCAGGAGCAGATAAGCAGCATGGAGACTCACCTACAGGCTGTTCAGAAAGAAAGGGATCAGCTGGAGACCCACATACAGGTAAGAATAATCATCAGAATCAACTGAACAAACTTTACAAAGTAGTTTCATGATTTAATCAGTTTTTGAAGGCCAATGCCAATATTCTTTGGAGTGAAGCAGTTGATAGCCACTAATTTGTACCTATATTCAATATCTTTAAATTTCGCTATTTTCTTGCCAGGAAAATGGGAAGGATTCAGTATACTAACTCCACCAAAAGAATGTTATTTTTAGTAGGGTGGAAAAGCCTCTGAAACGACATGTTGTGCATGACACACACAAAAATTTTACTGAAACCCAAAATAAAAGTATTTTAGGTGGGTGATCATTGATGTGTACTTAATGTGCCTGTTGCATATTGCATATTTAAACGACTGCTAGATACTATATGCTGCATATTGCATATTTAAACGACTGCTAGATACTATATGCTGCATATTTCATATTTAAATGACTGCTAGATACTATATGCTGCATATTGCATATTTAAATGACTGCTAGATACTATATGCTGCATATTTCATATTTAAATGACTGCTAGATACTATATGCTGCATATTGCATATTTAAACGACTGGTAGATACTATATGCTGCATATTGCATATTTAAACGACTGGTAGATACTATATGCTGCATATTGCATATTTAAACGACTGCTAGATACTATATGCTGCATATTGCATATTTAAACGACTGGTAGATACTATATGCTGCATATTGCATATTTAAACGACTGCTAGATACTATATGCTGCATATTGCATATTTAAACGACTGCTAGATACTATATGCTGCATATTGCATATTTAAACGACTGGTAGATACTATATGCTGCATATTGCATATTTAAACGACTGCTAGATACTATATGCTGCATATTGCATATTTAAACGACTGGTAGATACTATATGCTGCATATTGCATATTTAAACGACTGCTAGATACTATATGCTGCATATTGCATATTTAAACGACTGCTAGATACTATATGCTGCATATTGCATATTTAAATGACTGCTAGATACTATATGCAGCCAGAGATGACCTCTTTCTGTAAAACCTTCAAATAGGATCTTCAACAAGAACAAGGCTTTGGTCAGGGAGGAACCACCACTAGGTTGAAGTCCAGGGTTTGACTGGCTTTGGTCAGGGAGGAAGCACCACAAGCTTTAAGTCCAGGGTTTGCTGTCTGTCAGCCGTTTTGTGTGAAGCCTGTTGTAAGTTGGTCTGCCTCCCTCGTCCTCCCCAGACTCTCCAGTTGGACCAGAGCCAGCTAGCAGCCATGACGGAGGAGAACCAGGGACTGAGGAAGCAGGTGGAGCAGCTAGCAGCCGTGACGGAGGAGAACGAGGGGCTGAGGAAGCAGGTGGAGCGAATGCAGGGCGACGCCAAAAAGTGAGTCATGTCCTCCTCCACAGTGATGGCTTGGACCAAACCACATTCATGATACATATCTCTTGTTGTCAAGTCTAGTTTATACAACTACACAACATTGCTTAGCTTGTGAAAACATGTGAGAACCACTGATATAGACTATCTTTGGTAAGCAAATCATGTCAGCATGTTCTGTACATAGTTATCTACATCTGTAAATTGAATATATATTTTCTAAGCTCAGTAGGTTTTTTTTGCAGCACACGTCTGTGCAGCTGCATTTTCAGTACCTATGTATGGCCTTCTATAGACCGTTTTAACTCAACAACATTTCAACATTCTAAATTACCCCCAGCTTACCTCCTGTTGCAGTGTTTGCTAGTACAATAGCTGACAGAATATAAGCTAGGTTGCAAACTGTTCTTCGGCAACACAATTCTGTGAAAACCGTCTATAGAACTGGTAATGTGATAATACAGACAGACAGACAATTCATTCTTTTTGCTGCTGCAACAACCCATTTTCCCCCACGGGAATCCTTAGTTTCATCCCATCTTCTAATTCTCACGTGCTTTGAACAGGGCCGTCTCGGAGCAGAAGCAACTGGGGATGGATTTGACCACTGTGCAGAAGGAGATGAAGGCCAAACACAAGGCGTACGCGAACGCGGTGGGCATCCTGAGTAGGAGGCTCCAGGAGGTGCTGAGCGACAAAGACATGACTGAAGCAGAGCTGCTCAAACTCAAGGCCCAGGTGGCAGATGGAGGCAACAGCCATGATGCCCTACAGGTAAGGCAGCACTTTCTCCAACATAGACCTTTTCTTTTTGCAACAAGTATTAAAATCATGTATTTATTATATATTATACAAACTATACAAAAATTCAATGGGTTCAATGACCTGTAGCGGTACTTCTGGCCTGGTCAGACGTTCCTACAGACACAACTGGATAGGAAGCTGTTTTTTTTTATTTTATTTTTTACATATATATATTTTATTTTACAATTTTCAGAACAAAAACAGGCTCAGACAAAACAGAACAAAACAAAAATATACATATATCAACATTCCAATGTTACAGCGTTGTGCTATCAGCCACATCAAGTGCTTCTTGTGCTTGTAAGAGATGTGCGTGGGAGGATCCCATGCAAGGGGTCCATGAAAAGTCAGCTGGGCAAGTTACTTGTCGCTTTCAACCTCATCTAAGTAGGCCAGAAATGGGTCCCAGATAGCCGAGAATTTCACAAGACAATTGGTCCTCAGGAACCAGAGTCTCTCCATACATATAACCGAAACTTAAAAGTTAAAAGTTACTTAACTTAAAAGAAGGTGGAGAGGAAGACGAAGACTTCCACTCCTGCAGAATGAGTCTCTTGGCGGGTGGGTGGGTTTTGAGTCCAGGTCGCTCCATTAGCGCCTCCTCTGGTCGGTTAGGGGCGCCTGTTCAGGGGGGAGAGGAACTGGGGGGAATAGCGTGATCCTCCCACACGCTACATCCTACCGGTGAAACTCCCCGCTGTCAGGTGGAAAGAAGTGGCTGGTGACTGCACATGTGTCGGAGGAAGCATGTGCTAGTCTATGTTTCTCCCCAGATCGGCAGAGGGGGTGGAGCAATGACTGGGACAGTAGGGGGAATTGGCCAAGTACAACTGGGAAAAAACGTGGTCAACAAACAACATAACATAAGACTAACGGTCACTTTTGCGATGTCAGGTGTTGATGCAGAGCTTCAGGTCATTGGCATAAGGAAAATAACTATTATTATGATCATCACAACAACTCACCATCAATCATTTGACATGATCAGCAAACTATCATGGCTTTTCTCCTCCCTCTACGAGCGTTTAGGAGGCCTAAGGCAGTGGGGAGGATTTGTCCCAGGCTCATATTTCTTCATATTTTTTCTTTTAAATCTTGCACTTTTTAGTGTTGATTGCTTATAATGTTGACAATCTTGGAATGAAAAGTTATTCTACTGTCTACTCATTGTAATGCATTCAGGAGAAGAGCGCCTGCCGAGTGACTAAAGTGTGGTGGCATATAATTTATATATAATCTGTATACCAATCTACCAATCATCTACCAATCTGTATATATAATCTGTGTTTATCTGTGGTCCAGGAGAAGATTGAGGCTCTGCAGACTGAGCTGCAGGCTGTGAGCCACAGCAAGAGCGTGCTGGAGAAAGAGCTGAAGGAGGTGATCACCATCACCTCCACAGAGCTGGAGGACTACCAGGAGAAGGTCATGGAGCTCGAGGATGAGGTATGCTATATAATTGTGAGTGAGTGAGTGAGTGAGTGAGTGAGTGAGTACACATAACTGCTATTCCTTTCTAAAGGGAGATCACAGTTTTCTTGTTTTTATCCATTGTTGTGTTCCTGATCACAACCCTGTCTTAGCAGTACATTTACACTTCTGTTGTCATGTTTATTTTAGATTAATTATATGAATCAATATCTAATTCACAGCTTCAAGAGGCGCGATGCTTCCAGAGGCGGATTCGGAAGTTAGAGGGTGCCAACAAGAAGCTAGCACTAGAGCTGGAGCATGAAAAGGGGACATTGGCCAGACTGGGGCAGTCCCACAATGCACTGCGGGAGCATTCCTACGTTTTAGAGACTGCCTTGGCCGAGAGAGAGGCAGATCTTGTCCAACTCAACTTACAGGTGAAAATGATTTGACATCTCACAATGTTCTTCCATTTTTCCTGCGGTACCTTTTTTTAAATTCAGAGTATGGAATAGGAATTTGATCATTTTCAGCGTCTTGAAAAATTATTGAAATGTACACAAAGTGTGCAAGAGAATGGAGGTGGGGAATTGTTCATCCTCATACTAGTATCTGGCTACACACATTATCTGATTGTCGAAAACCAATTATTTCACCAATGTAAACCTTTAATTAGATCAAAACAATTGAGATATAAAATCTCTTTTACAATTGTGATCTGGCCTAGAATGCAGCAAAGTTACACGTTGGCTTAAACATGTTGGCATGAAATTGCCTTGTCACAATAGTCACAAGAAAACAACAGCATACATAGGAAAGAAAGAACATGAGAAAATAGTTGTGCATTGTGATAAGAGCAGCTTGTGATAAGGATTTCAGATATTAGAATAAACTTAAGCTACAGATACCAGTATTTGGCATGCATAATATTGATCATCAACCTAAACCATCAAATCCAGTCAAGAGCTAATAGTGATCCTGTTGCTTTCTCCCTTATTCTCTTCTTCAGGTTCAAGCAAGGTTGAAACACAAAGAGGAGGAGGACCAGCAGATGGAGCAGGTGGTGCACACTCTACAGCTGGCCTTGAAGAAGGAGAAGACCAGAGTCAAGCACCTCAAAGAACAGGAGGTGTCCAGGTTCCAAGAGGAGCTGGCCGAGGCCCACTCCCAGCTCCACATCCTCCAGGAGGAACTGGACAATTGTAGTTTTATCTACATGGACACTTTTTTGCCTCCCTAGCCTTTTATTATTTCCTTTCTCTTTTCTATTTTCAAGAATTGTACTACTTTACAAATATAGCTTTATTCTTTACTTACTTTAATTACAATGCCCATCTGAGTTAGGCAGTTCTGCTGTTTTTTGCAGTTTTTTTATTTGATTTTAATGTATATAGTTGTCATTGTTCAGACTCGTGTTTTAATGTATATAGTTTAGTTGTCATGGTTCAGACTCGTGTTTTAATGTATATAGTTGTCATGGTTCAGACTTTTGCCCTAGTTTTTGTTATTTGAGTGTTGTGGTTCCCTGTCTAATTGTTGTAGTTCTGTGTGCCATGTTCTGTTTACCCCAGCTGTGTGTCATTTGTAATCACCTCCTTGTGTAGCCTATATATGTACCTTGTCTTCCAGTTAGTCCTTCGTTCATTGTCTTGTTAAATACACTTTTTACTTTGTTAAGTTCCTGTGTCGGCTGTCCTGCTTTTTTTCATCATAGTTGTTTAATAGTGTAAATTGGATGAAATTGAAAATGTTATCAAATGCAACCCATAAAATCAAAGCAGATGGTAATTCTGGTACATCTCCATTAGAATTCAATGTAGAGCGGCCTTTGGACAGTATGCTATCTTACAGCAGGGACTGCAAGAGAGAAAAGAGTCCCATCCCAACTTATCAATCCGGTTTGCTCAAATTAATTTCTGGTGTCAGTTATGGTCACTGGTGGGAAAGTAGGAAGTGACAAAACAAAACTTAAGGGTAAAACTGTGTGTTAAACAGCAGCCAGCAAAGAGGTTCATCCATAAAATCTGTTGCAAACACTTTTTTTCACCCGCCACTTCCACTCACCATGCCGGAGGGGAAATGTAGGTCTGAGCAGTTCTAATCAGTTCATCCAAATCTAATCAGTTCATCCTTGTGAGGTCACAGTGACCTTGAACTTTGACCTTCGAGGACCAAAATCGAATCAGTTCATCATTGAGTCCAAGTGGATTTTTGAGCCAAAGTGACCTTGAAATTTGACAACCAAAATCTTTTCTTTAACAATATATTTATTGTGACCACCAAAATCTATTTTGTATGACACTTACTTTAAGGTGATCTTAAATGTCTCCCTGCAGCATGTATTGTTTCCCCGTGTGATAAGATCAAAGCCAAAACAATGCCTGGAGACAGTCACCTATGGGGGGGCCGGCAGGCAGAGCCTACAGCACAGCCAGTATTTCAATAGCAGAATGATGCCTCCACTCTGGCACTGTTGTCAAGTTTAAATCATGTGAACTGTGATCAAGGAGATTCATCTACCTCCAAGGTGGTGAAAATGATCTAATCAAGCGTTGTCTTCCTGGCTGGGGCACACAGAACACACAACGGTGTTGTCAAAAGACACAGGAGCCACTAGTTGAGGGACACTACACAAGCACAGCCAACCAACTACCCACATGGAGGGCAGTGCCCATCTAAACTCTGAACACACGATTTCAGACGGCAGTCCGTCTTTATTGTCACACGAACACACTACAACACACATGCTTGTCCTTTCCTCCAGGGGGCAGGCCAGGAGCAGTGGTCGCTATTTCTTTCCAGCGCCCGGGGACCTTCATTGGACCATCATTGGACCAACTTCAGATGTTGTCGTCACTGGTCGGATGACGATCTTCTGCATGTTTTTAGTGGGGGGTTATGTATGGAGGAACCCCCTGGGGGGTACGGGGAGAACATGCAAACTCCACACAGAAAGGCCCTTTCGACGAGATAGCCCACCTGGGCAGTAGGCACTGAAGATATGGGGGGGTCACAACTCCAGCGCCCACAGCGTCCCAGGTGGGAATCGAACCCAGGACCTTCGAGCTGTGAGGCGACAGCGCTTACCACTGCACCACCGTACCCTGGTTGGCTAGGAGCCAGCTAGCCTTGAGACATGATTGGCCAAATGATATCTCTTTATTGTGTCTCTGATCAGTGTATAGAGAGGCAAAGTGACCGCCTACTTCCTGCTTCAGCACTGTACCAGGGATTTTTATCCGGCATTTATTTTCTCATAAACATTTCGTAAAATGATTATAAAAAATAGTTTTACTTGGTCAAACCAAACCGGTTCAGCTATATTTAGAATCAAGAGAGACCATAGAACATTTAACTCGGACCAAAACTTAACCTTATCTAAGGTTAAGTTAATTAAGGTTAATTAAGCACAGGCTTAATTAACACACACACACACACACACACACACACATATTTACAGTGCTCAGTTTAAAATTATAGATGGTAAACTGTTTTCAAATTTAGATCAATGTGGAGGGACACTTTCTTTCTAATGTATTTCACAAATTTTCATTCATATGACCTGGGTGGGGACAGAAATGGCAGTATGGCACCCATCTGGCGGAATGGCTCTACTACTGGACCAGCCTATTTCCTCTGCACATTAATTACCTCTCTACTTTGTATGCTTTTATTTTGAAGGAAAAATCACTTA
The DNA here is from genome assembly GCF_964638095.1 of Poromitra crassiceps. NCBI lineage: Eukaryota > Metazoa > Chordata > Actinopteri > Beryciformes > Melamphaidae > Poromitra > Poromitra crassiceps. The sequence continues at coordinate 307,499 of NW_028152168.1, read as the reverse complement.
ACTTCCTTCATATCAAGGATGAGATTTGGGCACACTGGTCTTAACAGTACACTACAGATCACATCACTGGTAAACATGAGACTGGTATTTGTGAATATTGCAATATGTAGGAAAGTAGAACATGTAATGATTGATGGTCCTCACCAGTGTTGGGCAAATTATTTTCAAAAAGATACATATTTATTACAGTTAACAGTTGTTCGAATATACAAGTTATAAAACAGTTATAATATTATTTTTCAAATATAAAGAAAAAAACTAAAAAAAAACTAGACAAAATATTTTTTCAAAAAACAAGCTAATATTACAGTTATGAGAACATATGAATAAGGTTTTCCGATAAGGATTCATTTATGCTGTTTTAACTTTAACAACTTTCAAAAAAGATAAATATTTATTATACAGTTAACAGCTGTTCAAATATAGTTATAAAACAGTTTTAAAGATAGTAAAAAAACACTAGACAAAATAATTTTTCAAAAAACAAGCTAATATTACAGTTATAATGAGAACATAGGTTTTAACTTAAACAAAAAAATGATAAAGACATTCAAAATCCAGGAATATTTACAAAACCTTTTTTTCTTCTTTTAGAATGGGTACCAATGAGTACCAAAACATGTCAGTATAGGGAGGTCATGTGCAACTACAGTTAGTACTGCACAACTCATTTCCTCTGGCTGGGGGGCTGAAGCATCTCATGGGAACTGATGGGAAACACGGGACGTCCTGTGGGAGCAAAGACACATTAAAGCACACTAACATGAAGGCCAGGCTAGCACTTACAGCTGTTTCCTGTAACGCCCAGGCCACGGTGTGGCCTGCTGTATGTGTGTGAATTCTGAGGAGTAAACTCAGTGGACCTTTTATAGAGAAAGGAGTTTGTTATGATTTTCCCATGTGTCTTAGTCTGTCTTCTCCCCACTTGTTGCCCATGTTCCCTTGTTAGTCGGTCTTAATTCCTCCCACCTGTTGCCTATGTGTCTCGTTAGTCTACCCCATTACCTGAGTTCTCCCCACCAATCAGCTCTCCCGGTTTGCCCCTGTGTTCCTACCTCCCCAGCTGTTCCTGATGATTCCCTGGTGTATATATTGTCTCAGTCTGTGTGTGGTCCCTGTTGAATCATTGTCTATCTGTCGACAGATTCTGTCCCCTGGTTGGTATGTATCGTCTTCCTTGTGCTCTGTTGTTCTGACTATTGGTCCTGAGTTTAGCCTAGCCGCTGGCTAGTAGGTTTTGTTATTTTGGTTTATTCAGTAAAGACTATTTTTCTCCAAGAACCCTTGCCTGCCTGGTCTGCATTGCCTTGCCTGCTGCGGCGTGCTGCCTCTCTCTCCTCTGCATTTGGGTCCACACATCACACCACCATTTACAACATGACAAGTTTCCTATCTTTGGTCTCAGACATGCAGCGTCGGTTCATTTTGGCAAAAATATATGAATGGAAATGTCCAAGCTTTCACACTGCCTGCAGAAGCATGCATCTGACATCTTGCTCAGAAAAGCTGCCTCGGCTCAGTTAAGTAGGGATGGCATCATAAATGCACAGATTTAACCAGTCACTCGCACACAATATGACAATATATCTCCTCATGATAAGATGTCTTGGTATCTGCTTCATGGAACAAACGAGACTAAATCCACAGCCCCTCATGAACGATCGCCTGCATCAGATCATTCTCAAACCCTGCGCCTCAACCATCACTGACCTTCGTCTGGTCCTCCAGCATGGCCCTTGAGACCAAAGAGTCTGGTGCGATTATGTGTGCCAAGGCGGCTGCCTCACTCAGCATCCTCTGCTTCTGGAACATCAGGTTGTTCAGCCTGGCTATCTCGTCCTTCAACAGCTCAACCTGATACGGAGGATAAGAGGAGTAAGTGTGGTCCATATAGATGCTTGAATGGAAACCGTGTGCAGGTGTGTGTGTCTACCTGCTGGTTGTTGCTGCCGTCCCCTGGCGTGTTGCCAGCTGGCAGGGAGACTTTCCACAGCAGTTTGAGCAGTGTGGGCCTCCTCCAGGACCTGCTGCATGCTCTTCACACGGCTGGTCGGTGGGCCTCCTCCAGGACCTGCTGCATGCTCTTCACACGGCTGGTCGGTGGGCCTCCTCCAGGACCTGCTGCATGCTCTTCACACGGCTGGTCGGTGGGCCTCCTCCAGGACCTGCTGCATGCTCTTCACACCGCTGGTCAAACTCTTCAGATGCTGCGGTTCCTTCGCCTGATTAGACATGCACACAATAGATCCACTTCAATAGGCTGTTTGTTGTCTAGAATGTTGCTGAACTGCTGTATGTCTAGAATGTTGCTGAACTGCTGTATGTCTAGAATGTTGCTGAACTGCTGTATGTCGGTATGTCCACTTTGTCTAAAAATAGTGGCAATGAAAAGTGGCAATACAACTCAACTAAAAGCTCATCTATCCCCATCCAGTTTTCCCAACGGGGGTGGGGGAGATACACAGCTGGAGACTATTCACACAGGGACTGTGAACTTAGTCGAAAATTCAAAATTGTCAACTATGAACGACGTGAACTAGTTCATTTTAATCAGTGTGAAATGAACTTTGAGCGAGCTCTTGTGAAGTGTGAACTCGCACAACACTGGATAGTCAGGATGCTACAAAACAGAGGAAACTGAGAAAAAGTGGGAAATTGGAATTGCTACAAATAAATGAGTTGTCTTTCACATTTTTGTGTGTGTGTGTGTAATCAAACCCTGAAAGAAGATCTAATCTAAAAACAACACCACCACCACACATTTACAACTGGGAGAAATAGATGTTTGACATAGGGTGTCATTAACTTGTTGTCCTGCAGGTGTTTGTCCATCTTGCGTGTGAGCCTGTGGCCCTCTGAGATTTGTTTGTACAGGGCTTTGAAGTCCTCAATCTGGCCCAAAACATGGCGGCCGTTGCGATTGGCCCAGAGCCGGTGGCCTGACACGGGGAGGGAGGGAGCACTGGAGACGCCGTCACCAGAGCTGCTGCTGTGCTGGTAGCCTTCGTCCACCTCCTTCTCAGCATGATGTGTCATTTCTGGACAGAGTTATGAATGGCAGGACAAGAGACAAAAGAAAAAGCAACACTGTCACTGACACAACTGGGCAGAGTAATAGAGAGCGGCAGGAATGAGTCCGGAAGTATACTTCCGGGTTTGTGAGAGGAAAAGTCTATGGGATTTAACATGGAGGTTTCGCTTAAATGCATAAAATAAGGTCTGTGGTTAACACAAGTTTATGGGAACGTGAATTTGGGTTCAGCATGATAATCTTCACAAACGTGAAGAACTTTTATGACTTTTGGAACATACATTTTTTTGATTTATTACCTGGGTTTTGTGGTCTAAATCACTCGTTTCAAGTCTTCTTCAATAGAGCATGATGATCATTTTGTAAATTACGGTCCCATTTAGAGTCAAATAGACTGTAAAGCAGACTATGTTTTGGGGCGTGATTCCAGTGGCCAATAGCAGGCAGCGCTGTGGCTCTGTGGGAAACCATTGGTCTCGCGCTAGCTGCTTCTGGCTCAAATAACCAAGATGGCGACGGTCAAAATGTCAAACTCGAGGCTTCAAATCAGGAGTTCACAAACCAATGGGTGACATCACGGTAGCTATGTCCATATTTCTATACAGTCTATGGTCACCAGAAGAAGCTCCCCTACGTCCACCGAGCCCGAGCCAGGGACAGGGACACACTCCTTGGACGCCTCGCTGGATTCTGCTCAGAAGTACAAGCAAGGAGAGGGAAATTTAGCTCACGATTGCACAGCATTAACCAGAATTTCTCTCGGATTTTAAGCCCTGGTTCAGATCAGAGGTGTTGCCGGATTCTCGTGTAACTTGGCTCACCAAAGTGTCCCTTTTAAATTATTTTTCGCTAGTGCGCTAGTGCACCGACGAGGACACATACGCCCAAACCGGCTTCCCACCCTCAGGCACAGCCAATCGTGCCTGTATGGACGCCCGAGCAAGCCGGAGGTAACACGTGGATACGAACCTGCGACCCTCATGTTGGAAGGCAGGGAATCTACCTACACTACCTGAACCCCACCAAAGTGTCTCTTTTGAAAAGTAAAGTGGGCATTTTGAAAGTTGGCTCGTCGTGCAAAAACGTGTGCATCTTTTGTTGGTATGTGGCCTTTAAAGCCTCTTCAAGCTCTATTAAGCAACACCTTAATTAATAGTACATTTCAAATTTAGTTTACTCTCACTTTACCATACATCTCTATGCAAGGCAGAATGAGAACATGTTTCTCTAAAGGATCAAGGTGCAAAAAAAAGAAAATAAATAACAATATATAAGAAACACAAATATGTATGCAACACAGAAAAAAAGTTAAAACAATTAAGTTTGTAAGATTGTAAAACCAGTATAAGTGTCCAGAACAATTAAGAGTATTATCAGGGTGAGATGGATTGGCTATTTAGCAGCCTGGTAGCTTGTGTGAGGAAACTGTTTAACAGTCTTGTGGTTCTGGCTCTGATACTCCAGCACCTCGTGCCAGATGACAGAGGTTCAAAGAGTTTGTGAAGAGGGTGTGAGGGGTCCCTGACCATGTTCAGTGCTTATGAAGGGGTTGGCTCTGGTAGAGGTCCTCAATAGAGGGTAGAGAGACTCCAAAAACAACAATGGCTGTAAATCAGCACAAGACTCTTTTCAGAGACAACATGCGTTGGCGTACCTGTGTGTTTGTGAGTGTGTTCGATCTTTTGCAGCTCCGCACGCAGCGACTGGAGCAAGCATTGGGAGTCAGCCACCTGTTGCCTCTCGAGCGTCACCTGACACTTAACCTCACCCTGCAACCTGCAAACGCACACACAGGGATCAGAAGTTTCACAACAAAACATACTACTCTATCAAAGAAAGGTTTCATAGATAACGGTCTAGCCCTTAAAGACAATATGCACGTACAGTACACGTGTGTGCACACACAGCAACAACTGTAGGAAAGTGATATGTCAGAGAACTGTCCTCTGGGGCCTGGGGTCATCTGTAAAGGATTCAGTATGGCGCGTGCATGCGTGTGCTCTGGGGCGAGGACTCAAATGCTATATTCTCATGTTCTAAGTTCTAGTAATGGTATAGAATTATGGTTAATTGTAATGAGTGTTTTGTATACTGTCATTATGGGCAGTAATGATAGTATGTGTGTATCTTGTTTGCGAGTGTGTGGTGCAAAATAGCTTGTCCTGTTAATGATCTGGCCTGTGTGTGTGTGTGTGTGTGTGTGTGTGTGTGTGTGTGTGTGTGTGTGTGTGTGTGTGTGTGTACTAGGGGGTGGGGGGTCGATCGATACAGCATAATATTTTGTGTGGCACGAATACCAAATATCACAATATTTGATCATATAAAGTGTCAAGTGCACGCAACATTTATGACAGTTTTTTTTAATGACAGTGTTGGTCAGTCTGTCTGCTTGACAATCCAATTTTGCTGCAATAAAAATGATTGAAGTGAAATGAACAGATTGGAAACTTGATGTCATTAGATAGAAGCTTTTTCCTTCGGGGAGATCATTTGCAGTTGAAAAAGGGTAATCAATCGCAATATTTTTAAAATTGCAATAAATATCGTATCCGGATGTAAGTATTGTGATAAAGTAGCTGTGTGTGTGTGTGTGTGTGTGTGTGTGTGTGTGTGTGTGCGCCATGTACCTGTGCAGCTCCTCCTTGCTGGAGTGCAGCGCCTCCTCCAGGCGGCTCTTGTCCTTCCTCAGAGCCTCGCCTTCCTTCCTGCTCTGATCCAAGTTGGTTGTGCGCCGGGCCAGCCTCTCGCGCAGCTCCTCCACCTCTTTCTCCACCTCAGGCAATCTCCTCTCCAGTCGCTCCCTGTCCCCAATCTGCCCGCTCAGCTTCTTCAGCTGATCTTGCAGATCCTGGAGGGGGGTGAGAATGGCAATACTGTTACACAGAAGTTCATATTTTAATTTGAGTATATATCAGAGAGTGTGGTGCTCCTCCGCCCGCTGAGGGAGATGTCAAGATACAGAGTATATAGATGTCAATATACTGTAATGCATGAAGTGACTTTTTTCTTCAATGACTGTTCGAAGGGATTCTGACTTTCTGCAAGCAGAATAATGGTGTGGGCAGATTGAGTGAGGATTAGCATGTAGCATAGCGTTACACTGGCATAGTGAATGTGCAGGTGACTTGCCTGCTGGTATTTCTGCAGCTGGGCTTTGTGCGCGGCCTCTCTAGCCTTGGCCAAAGCCTCATGATGACACAGCTCTGAAATCTGCACAACAGAAGAAGGACAGACGGCTTCGTGTGAGACACGCCTAACACAGAATCCTAGTGACAGCACAGTAGGGTCACAGCAAACAATATTTGCTGCCGTGATAAATCAAACCACAGGATAGGTTATTATCTCAATTGCTCTAAAGTCAACAATGAGTGAACTGAGGTGTGTTGTTTTAAGCTCACCTCTTTGCCCTGTTCCTGAACGAGTTGACCGAGCTCCTGGATGGATCTGCCGCATTTCAGAGCGTTTTCCTTCTGCGTGCTGATCTCCTTCTTGTTCTCCTCCAACATCAGGGTCTGTTTTTTAGTGAGCTCATAATTAGCAACTCTTCAATCAAACATACTTTCAATACTGTGCAATAAAAATAAAAAATAAAGTTGTCTCCATGTACCGTACGTACCTTGTTCTGGTTCTGGGCTCCCTCCAGTGCTTTCGTCACATTTTCATTGGTGCTTTTTGCCTGGGTGAGCTCGGCTAAGCTCACTCTGCTTCTTAGCACAAGCACAGAATACATGACAAAGAAAAGAAGAAGAAAAAACATGAGCAAATATCAGCAAGTATGTTTAGTGACACAGGGGGGAGTGCTATAGTGATCTGTTGTGATTTAATTAAAAACATTTTCTTTTATTAATTATGGTCCATTTCACTCCTTTCACTCTTAAACATATGGCATACACACACTCATACTTCTGTACTTCTCTACTACTTAGCTGAGAGACACCGACAAGTTAACCATGAATAACCATACAATTCACCTGGCAGAATATTTGAACAGCTGCAGTGACAACATTCTAGTTAGCCTTATATGCATTCCCAGTTAAAGTCACATGTTAGCGAGCGTCAGTCATCTTATGAAACATACGCAGAGATTAAAGAAGGAAACATGCAGATAAGACCAACCTGAGCATCCCTTTGTGCCTTGTTGTCCTTCTCTCTGTCCAGCGCATCCCTCAGTGCCTACAGGGAAGACAGGCAGTATCAAAGGTCACTTACTACATAACTATATCAAATCAAGAGTTGATCACTCCTCATAAGGTTTGGTGACCACCTACTATTATGCAGTTATTCCTGCAAAACACATATATTTTCAAGTGTATTGAAAATCAATGGTAATGATTAGCTTCACTGAGTCTTGAATATTCACCTGTTCTAAATCGGCGACCTTCTTGGATGTGTCTTGAAGTGCAGCGTCCGCTCTCTGAGCTTGCTCTCTCAGACGCCGGGTTTCTCCCACCTCTCCAGACAGACTCTCCAATGCTTTCCTGACAACATACACAGACGAGATGAGGTGAGCGTCCAGACACATTTTCACCAGTGTGGTTCCATGACATCTTCCTGCCTTCTGAGACTGTTTGCCTGAATACTACGCAAAGTTCTGTAGTCAAAGCTTTAGAGACTAATGTAACGTTGACATCATTTCTGGGATTTTGGTACCTACCCTGGTATCCTAAGCTTCTATTAAAGGGCTTTGAACAATTATGTTCCCTTCAAAATTCCTTTCTAACAAAACCAAAACCAGGTCCCAGTCAATGATACCTCTTGTGTCGAGAGTGGACACATAGTAAGGCATATACAGGAAGTGGTTACTGTTTTGCCAGACTTAGCAATCACAATTTTCCACTTCTATAACTTTTCCAGGATGTTCATAATCCTATGAACCTTGGTTAGCGGCCTCTGGGTACAAAGTTGCTGCCTACATTCAGGTAGTAAACTAATCATGTCGGTTGCAGGATAACAATAAGATAGTTGATATATCAAATAATAGCAAACAAACATGACTATTCATCGCTGTGGCGCTAACACTGCTATTTTCTTGAATATGGTGGGGTTGTATACGATGTATACGACTTACGATGCAGACACCAGTAGTTCATGTTTCCCTGACAGCTCTCTCTTCATGGACTCCACCTCTACCTTCAGCTCAATGTTCTTGGGAGAGACAACATTAATTCCATTATAGGACAAATACAGGTAGATGTATAGCAAAAACACTGGCACTAGGAATGAAACAAGTTGGACTAGGCACGCCTAGTGGTGAACGCCACTATTTGATTCGCTGACTTTCTCACTTGTTTTCTGGTTAAAAATCAGTGAGACACAGGGCAACATTTCAGGCTCTGGCAGGCATGGCAGATAATGTAGAATGGAAGTGCTCTGGGGCGATAGATTCCCTGCCTACCAACACGAGGGTCGCAGGTTCGCGCCCCCGTGTTACCTCCGGCTTGGTCGGGCGTCCATACAGACACGATTGGCTGTGTCTGCGGGTGGGAAGCCGGATTAAGGGTATTTGTCCTGGTCGCGGCACTAGTGCCTCCTTTAGTCGGTCGGGGTGCATGTTCAGGGCAGAAGGGAACTGGTGGGAATAGCGTGATCCTCGCACATGTTACATCCTGCCGGTGAAGCTCCCCGCTGTCAGGTGAAAAGAAACGGCTGGCAACTGCGCATGTCTTGGAGGAAGCATGGTGCTAGTCTACGGCTCTCCCGAGATCGGCAGAGGGTGGAGCAGTGACCAGGGCAGCAGGGGGGGGGGGGGGGTGATTGGCCAAGTACAATAGGGGAGAAAAATCAGGGGGGGATGGGAATGGAAGTGCTCTGAATATACACATATAACTCGGTGTATTGGCCAGCACCGCAAAAAAATATGTGTGTGTAACCTCCTCTTGCCCCCTATAGGCTCTGACCAGCAGAGTCACATACACAGCAGTATCTAGGATGAGCTGGATGTTATACTGGGCTAAGTATAAAATTTCAATAACAGGATCCTGAGTTTCTAGCCGTTGGTGTTGAGCTGGCTAGATCTCCTATTTATCAGTAAGAGTCAGTTCAGGCTTGAATAAATGAATAATAGTGCGGTGCCTCCACTGTGGAATTACTAGACTCATGCACTATGAGCTAAATGTGTATTCCCCAGAAATAACAGTAAGTATAATATGTAAGTGTAAACCTTCTAATAATAAATAGTTCAGGACAACAAGATAAAAAGGAATAACAAATATTAATTTATTTAAATTGTGTTGGATTGGTTTTTCTTTTGTTCGTTTTAGATTTCTTCAAAGTATTTTTCTATTATCACAATATTTCTTTTACGTTTCAACAAACCATTTTTTTTATACCCTTTAGAAAAACAAAATTCACAATACCAGAATTTCAAAATAAACAATAAACATTCAAGTTTACCCAGTAATAAAATAAAAGCTACAAAATGTACTTTGTGTTAATTTATCTTAAAGTGCAAAAATACCCAAAGAAAATATTGTATGGTAGATCACTCACAGTGTCACTCTCAAAAGAGTAATAGCGCCCTCTATAGGAAACTACACACAAAAACAAAACCTGAGTTATGTGTGCATGTGTATCAGTGTCTATGTGATGTGTTTATGTGCTAGAATGTGTTAGAGCGAATGTGTGTGTGTGTGTGTGTGTGTGTGTGTGTGTGTGTGTGTGTGTGTGTGTGTGTGTGTGTATAACAACCACAGGCTTCAGTTAACTTTGACAGTAGTACAGTTTGCACAGTAACCCCAAACTGTATAGCTTCTCAAAGAGACAAGTAAAGGTTCCCCCTTATAACCCAGTGTTCAACTAAACCAAGCTTGGATTTTCTAAACGGTGGGGCCCATACGTTGGTGCACATAGGAATCCTGTTTAGAAACCACGCTACTTTTTCAGTTCCAGTGTTTGAGAAAACGATAGTATCCAGTTACTCACGCGACCATAGTTACTCACGCGACCATGACACAGTTTGTTAAGATCCAGAGAATCCACGAGCAGGCAGATGAGGCAGCAGAAAGAACGAGAGCAAAGCAACCGGTCCGTGTTGCGACGCGCATCCAAGCAGCTGAGTCCGTCCTCAAAAGAAATGGTTATTAGCAGCAAGCTAACAATCCAGCCACGTTATTAATGCGTTACAATTTGATTAATTTAAACTAAGTTCTATTATCGACTGGTACACTGAAGTTATAGGAGTAAATACACACACACACACACACACACACACACCTTAATTTTCTTCATCTGTCAGCTCTTCTGGACCAGCCAATGGCAGCAGGAGGAAGGGCAGGATGTCCACGGCATCACTTAGCAACCACTCATGATGGGCTGAACAGAATGAGGAGACAACACAAGTAAAACCTAATATGGTTAATGACCTGCATTTATATCCTGCACTTTTATCCAAAGCACTTTACAAACAGGTACATTCAGCCATTCACACACACATTCATACACTGATCGATGGCAGCAAGCTACCACTCAGGGTGCTGGCACAGCCATTGGGAGCAATTTTGGGGTTCAGGATCTTGCTAAAGGACACTTCGACATTAGGGCTGTCAAAGAATATTCTACATTTGAATATATATTCGAATATAACAATTAAAAGAATATTTGAATCTGAAAATTAATATTCAAATGTATTATTATTATTTAAAATAAATTAACCCAGGTAAAAAACCTGGCCAAGAGGGCAACATAAAAACATACATATTTTGCCTGGTTATTTAAAAACATTACAAAAGTGTAGGCTACTACTGTATTAGTACTGACTGAATAAATATGGGGGGAAAAAAACAATGTTGAAACAAGCAAAAAGTTTATCTTCAAGTAAATATACCAAGTAGTTATATAAGCTCTCTGGTTGTATAGAGGGTATGCACACCCACTGGAAGACGCCCCCTCAATCAGGAATGAGTGTCAAATTGAGTGTCAAATTCCTCCCTGAGCAGCAGGTGTCAGTTATCTAGGCTGATTACTGCATTCAAGCTCAGTCTTGCTGTGACTCAGTGCGCATGACCTCACAGTGACTTCTGCCTCTGTGACATCACGTGCATACCCTCTATTGGTTTGCCTTGCCACGCACGCAAAAAAGTATTATATATTATATTTTATATTATTATTATTATTATATATTCAAACGAATGTGTTTTGTTTAGAGGGAATATTCAAAAATGATTGTGGGGCAATTTTGACAGCCCTATTCGACATGCAGACTGAAGGACGCAGGGATCGAACCACGACCTCTTTTATCCAAAGCGATTAGTGGACGACCCGCTCTACAGTAGCTCCCGAGCTACATAGTCTATCTGATGAAGATGATGAAGACTTTGGTGGAGGATCAATAATTGTTGCCACTGTAACTCTGGAAAGGTGAAGTTCCAATAATCCCCTGAGGTATAATAGCCACAGACATAGACAGAAATGGACTCTCTCATTGACTCTTACGTAGACTCTAAAGTAGTCAAATCAAACAACACACGATGGAGTTTAATGGGGGCTCTGACAATCACAGCACGTCAAAGGTTACTAACTTAATGGCATTTTGTGGCCAAACTGGTCCGTTGGAAAACAGAATTATTGACGGATACATTTCTGTGTGTTGGGCTGGTTTGGAACATCCAGTACGTTGAGTAACCTACTCGCCACTGTGTGTCTCACCGTGATCAAAACAGCAGTTGCGTAGGGTGCCTATGACTCCTCCCCTTCTCACTGTGGAGGCCTCGTACTGGGTGTAGGGCAGTAACCTCTGGACGACACACCTGAAACACACACAAACACCAGTAAACTCTGGACTACACACCTGAAACACACACAAACACCAGTAACCTCTGGACTACACACCTGAAACACACACAAACAACAATTGTAACATATTAAATAGTGGAAGTGCTTGGGCTAGTGTTGCTAACTGCTCAATGTGTACATTGAAATCCACTGGAGACACATTACAAGTTTAGTAGACCGTGCAGCCTTGTTTAAAGAATTATCTTTTGTCCTCGCACGTTTTCACAATATTTGCATTCAATCAAATCATACATTTTGCCCCAATATCATATCTGAGTAATTGATAGAAGAGACTATTATGCCACATTAAATCAAAAGCTTTCTTAAAATCAACAAAGCATGGAGTGTGTGTGTGTGTGTGTGTGTGTGTGTGTGTGTGTGTGTGTGTGTGTGTGTGTGTGTGTGTGTGTGTGTGTGTGTGTGTGTGTGTGTGTGTGTGTGTGTGTGTGTGTGTGTGTGTGTGTGTGTGTGTAAACTGGTACATCTTCCCCTGTGATCTGGCTTTCGTTTGGAAGATCATGAGGCTTTGTTCATGTTTACTGTTCTGACAGTATGTCTCTGAAGGAGTGACAGGATGTGTTGTACCACCTGTCCCCTGTCCAGTATTTTTTTGAATGTTGTTTGGATCCAAATGTTTTAACCTTTTGTGTCAATAAAAATAACTAACTAGTTTCTGGCTTCAGATAGCTGCGTTAGATCACCCCCCCCCTTCACCTGTCCTTGTCCAGTATGTAGTTTCTGGCTTCAGATAGCTGCGTTAGATCATCAGAGCCATGTTTTACCTGTGCGTAATGCCTTGCTATGGCATAGTCCATGTTGTTATTGCGAATGGCCGCTTTGTGTTCGGCAATCCTAATTTTGAGTGCGCGTTTGGTCTGACCTACATAGACCAAACCCCATGGACATTTTAGAATATACACAACATGGGTAGTACTGCAGTTAATAAATGATTTGATATTGTATTTTTTACCTGGATGGACAAACTGTTTGGAGTCAGATGAATTAGAACAGTGGGTGCAATGACCACATCTGTAAAAAGCAGAGGGGAGCGGGGGTAGCCAGGTGGTTTTCTGGGGGGGACTCATGGCACTGTGGACCAGTCTGTCTTTCAGTGAACAAGATTTTCTAAAAGAGATGAGGGGGGGTTCCGCACATATTTGTCTCAAAGCAGGGTCGCTTTGAAGGACATGCCAGTGTTTATTAACAATGTTTTTGATTTCCCCTCCAATAGAAGAGAACTCGGTGGAGAGGCAGAGGCGTGGGGCGGTGCAGCGCTTCGATTTAATGAGGAGGCTGGCTATGTCGGTGCGCAGAGCTCTCTGATACGATAAGAGTAGCAGTATTGTTAATTCCTTAACGATACCCATCCATATTCTGGAGGCCAGAGGAGATGGCGGTAAGTGTTGTGAGACATTCTCACATTTTCTATCCTATGTTTCCTCAACATTGCAATAGCTCCTTCCGGTTCTGCGGTTGAGTTCGTGCAGTGGAAAAATAAGAAAACTGTGCACTGTCTAATATGGTGGTTTATTAAGACCTTATATGGATTGAACACTGCATTTGGAGCTTAAAATGACTGAGAAGAACAGCATTATTTTGGAATGCAGTGCTGGAATATTTTCTATTTGCTTGGCGATTGGCTACATTTGTATTTAGTTTTTGGCATGTGTTGACACAATGGAATATCTTACGATAAGCCAATTTCAAGCCATGGGATGATGTTCATGATAATGAGAGAGTATGTATATTTAAGACTGTCTTTCATTTTTATTGACACTGTTTTTATATTAATTATTTTAGATGCATGTAACAATCTAGAGATGCAGTGCAGTTCCACAGCAAAGACAGTACTTACCTGCTGCACTTTTGTGATGCGGGTTTCTTCAAAGCAACACAGCAGGATAGACATTTCAATCATGCAGTCATCCATGAAGGCAATGTCATTTGTTTTTGGGCCATGTTCAGGGGCACCGAGCTGTAAAGGCAAGTTGGGCTCATGGGTCTTTCAGAGGACTAACCTTGAGCACAGTCTTGCAGGTCTTCACGTGGCGGGTCAGGTTGCTCAGGATGGTACAGATCCGATCGGAGAACAAGTACTCTCCATCCAAAAGGTTCTTAAAGAACACTGGAAGACAGTTGGCCTCTGTCACCAACACCTGGGAGAGACGAGAAACACACCAAATCACATTATGCAGGGATATTTATATACACTTGTGAAAACAATGTTACGTGTCACAACTTACCTGCTATAACATCACGTCACCTTTAAAGGAGAATTTCGTTTTTTTTTAACCTGGACCCATCTCCTGGCATTAATTATGATTTGGCCACTCACCAGGCGATCTCCGCGGCGTTTCTGGCCGTCCTAGCGTTGTTTTGACATCAATAGCGTCCAAGTCAGTTGTAAAATGCAGCTGACTTGGTGGACCTATGTGGGATTCGAAATAACGAAGGTTATGCCAAACCCCACATAGGTTGCGCTAAAACCACCACCGCAAAGCGTCCTCCTGTACTTGGCCAGTCGGCAGGAAAGTATCGCGGGACTTCACGAGACTTGGCGACCGAGATCACGTTTGAGGTAATTTGATCCCTGTGCAACTCCAGGAAACAGCCTTTGGCGAAATATCACTGTGGTGGTTCTTGAGGGATCAGATTATGACGATATTTGGCGAAAACGGGAATAAAAATAGCTATTTAGATGCAGGAAAGACAGGCTCACACTTGGCCCCAAGTCAGCTCCATTTTACAACTGACTTGGACGCTATTGATGTCAAAACAACGCTAGAACGGCCAGAAACGCCGCGGAGATCGCCTGGTGAGTGGCCAAATCATAATTAATGCCAGGAGATGGGTCCAGGTTAAAAAAAAACGAAATTCTCCTTTAAATGCTCATATATGTCGTCATATTCTCAGTAATTTTTAGGTTTAAGATGATTAAATTGTTTATGGTGTCATTATTGAGTGTGCGAGACTTTGAGGCCATTTACACCTGGCATTAACATGTGTTTTCTGCCATCAGATTGCAATCAGATTGTACTTGACCACATTAACCTGAGTCCATTTACACCTGGCGTTAACATGTGTTTTCATTGCAATCTGATGGCAGAACTGGGTGTCCTCTCAATCTGCATAAAGTTGCTGTATCCAGATTGAGAGGACACATTGCATTTATACTTGTGTTCAATGTGTACACAATGCATCCCTGACCACCTCCGGAGGTGGTTTGGCCGATCAGAGTGCAATCCTTCTTCAATGCGTTTTGGGGGTGTTTACACCTGTACTTTCAAGTGATAAAACACAATCTGATTGCAATGTGATGACAGAGAAAACACATGTTAATGCCAGGTGTGGCCTCAGTGTAGCTGTCTACTATGATGCAATGCGACAGTGGCTAATCCTCAATCAAACCATGAGACAGATTACCTGGTGCAGTGTCTCATCAGCTGACAGATTAATGAGCGCGTGGTAACAGTCCTTCACTATGGCAATAGAGGGGTCAGCGGTCAGATTAACCAACGCCACCAGGAAGTCAGCTTTAGACCGGAGGGAGCAGCGGCCATCCCTGGAGAACAGACACGGATTAGCAATAAAAGAACAAGTGGATGACAAAATTGGTAGAGCAGCAAATCCTCAAAGCAGTAGTAGAAAGCAAAATCATTTGGTGAGTCAAATCTTTTAATTGATAGATACACTACATTGCCAAAGGTATGTGGACACCCTGGCCATTTCAGCCACACAAATTGCCGACAGGTTATATCAAATAAATCAAGGATACAGCTATGCAATCTCCACAGACAATCATTGGCACTCGGCAGTATAATGGGCCGTACTGAAGATCTCAGTGACTTTCAATGTGGAATCATTTCCAATAGTTTGTCAAACTTCCTCCCTGCTAGACCCAGTCAATTGGAAGTGCATTGTGCATGATATTGTTATTCTGTATAATATTAATATAGTTTTAATATCTGTTGTGTTGCAATTTTAGGTGTGGGTCACTGTCTTGGCCCACTGTGACTTGTGTGTACCTGTTGTAAACCTACAGCACTGTTGCACATAGAACACTTATGTTCAGCTTGCCTCTCTTTATATAATTGATCATATTGATTGTGATTAAAGATTATTTTTGTGTAAACTCTTTAGTGTGTAGTGTTTGGCTGCTTGCCTTTTAGAGGTCCAACACCTGCTCTGCATTTCTTCTAAGGTCACAGTAATAATACAGTAATATACTTTTTTAACATAAAAGTCATCTGATAAAAATGTGACTATCATACCTGTTTCCAGATAGGCCCAGGATGTACTCCGTGGCTTGACCTTTGACATCAGGTCGTGTGTCAAGGGTCAGGAAGGAAAGCAACTCCAAAGCCTCAGAGTCACTAAGCATCTTGTGACAGCTGTAACGTTATCTGACAACAAATATGATTAACATGAACATTATTTTCGCATTACAGCGGTTATAGCGTTAGTTAGCTTATAACGTAGCAAATGTCTCTGTGTGGTAGTCATTTTCTGCTGTTTCAGCAGCATGGATGTAGCTAGCGTTACACATGTTCCACACTGATTTCCGTGCATGTCGATCTTTTCAATAGCTGCACATGGTTTCCTCATACAAAATGAAATCATTAAACTCTTTCATGATAGCTGGGTGACATGTTGGTTTTCAAAAAAGTTACCAGACAAGACAAATTCTTACCTTTATAGACCTATGACCATGTTCTTTTCCACTGTTACTTGTTAGCAGCATGCACCATAGGGCCACTGGTCCGCCGATAATAACAACCCGACTGGAAACACTAGACGGAATCGTTTCCGTAATCCTTCTTCTTTGCTTTTTTCTTTTTCTTTTTTATTGCGGATCACAATGCCAACTTTAGGTGCCTACCGCCACCTACCGTACGAGTATATAGAACATGATCAAGTTTACATTAGTCTGGTGAAAACCTGGTGAAAACACAAGTAAACTGGAAAGTTTACTTTCTGGAAAAGTATTTTATTTGTACACTTTACCTACATTGTGCTTTAAATTGTTGTAAAATCAAGCAAAAGATGGAGATGTCCATGTAGTGTTACTGTGTACCTACAATACTTTCCCATTTGATAACACTATTATGAAGTTACCAACACAAAAATCTGCAATTCCTGGGAAGGTTTGCGTAACTTGAAAATGTTTTGTATTTAGGTTGTTATGGAGGCTGTTTCATAGCCATATCAACCTGTAAGCGCCTATTATGAAAAGCACTTGTTATTTTCTGGTCATCTTGAATTATTCCGTTTACGGACGAGCCCCGTTCCTTGAAATTTGCCTGGGCGACGATGGACACCCATATTATGGTCGTTCTAGATTATTTGACTATATCTAATCTTATAGTGTACTTCTATATGAATAACTATATGTTTTTTATATAGTTATTCAGTTTACTGCATACCAAGACTAGTGAAAATAATTTATTGCACCATGAGCCACCATGGGGGAGATTATAGCCCATACAGTTGATTATTTAGATGATTATGTTTAGGCAATGAAAGTGTGAATGCTGTTTATTTTTAACGAGACTTGTGAAATCTACTATAAATCTGCCAATCGAAACTCTGAACAATGCAAGTGAAGAGCATGTACTCTTTTCGTGCTCCTGTGTCAGACCTTTTTCACAATAAAAGTTTCTATGGTGGTCTTCCTCATTTGAGCATGTCTGTTTTTGTCGGTACTACTCATTGAGTTATATTAAATTGTGTGTGTGTGTGTGTGTGTGTGTGTGTGTGTGTGTGTGTGTGTGTGTGTGTGTGTGTGTGTGTGTGTGTGTGTGTGTGTGTGTGTGTGTGTGTGTGTGTGTGTGTGTGTGTGTGTGTGTGAGAGAGAGTGTGTGTGTGAGAGAGTGTGTGTGTGTGTGTGTGTGTGTGTGTGTGTGTGTGTGTGTGTGTGCGTGCGTGTGTGTGTGTGTGTGTGTGTGTGTGTGTGTGTGTGTGTGAGAGAGAGAGTGTGTGTGTGAGAGAGAGAGAGAGAGAGTGTGTGTGTGTGAGAGATCAAGTTTTTTCTGCACTATGCCTCCGTGTGTGGTAGTCTCTATAAATTGTTGGGTCTAAAGAGCAGCAATTAGCCTCAGAATAATTCGATCACATCGAGGCTCTTGGACTTTGGACTACATTTGAACCAGGCTAACGACCCAGGTTTCCCCAATGGTGGGCGTGACTGTCAAACACGCACATGGGCTCCGCAGTAGTCTGGACACCTTCCACCCTGCTTTTTGTCATGGGGACGTAAACCAAGGAAACAGGAAACAACACCGGAAATAAGTGCGCCAAAAAACGTCTTTGTTGCCGTCTACTATTCCATCAACTGGCCATTTGTTTGAAAAGTAAAGCTTCTGTATTTGCTTAAGATATGTGAGATTGTGAATCCGCAATGTTTCTACAAGAACTTCGTTCGGTACGTCCATCTTTTGTTTTGTTGTTTGCCGTTTTATTTTCTGATTCGTTGTGTCTAATTGTCAAGTTAACGAGCTATTTCCGCTGTTGTTTCCTGTCTAGGGCGGGCTCGCGGCCGGAAACAGGCAGGGTGACAAAATCACTTGTGAACGAACGGAGGCCAGGCTCTTTCTCGCCGAGAAGAGCCTGGTGACGCGAGGTCAGCTCCGCAGCATCCCCCCCAACTCTCACGCACGCGCGTGCGCGATTTCATTACGAGATGTGAGTTGATGGGCCAATCATAAATATTGGCATCTTTCAAATCTGAGCGGACACGTCACTATAAAAGACACTTGTCATCTGCCGTTACCGCACTCGGCGATTTTCTCTTTAGAGTGAGACGTTCGGGTACGACACGGAGCATCAACTGTACTTGAAGAACAGCACCTATCGTCGATTTTCACCGGCATGATGAAGCAGCAGCAGGTAGGCAGAAACAAATTTCACGGCAATTTGGGGGTGGTTAAAACAACTATTGTTTTCAAATGAACGACACACAAACGGGGTTTGATGAACAGTGGCTGATGTCTTTACATTTGCGAACGGTTATCCTCAGTGGGATCAAAGTTAGCTCACGAACACTGCTAGCTAGTTTCCAAAACATTGTCAGAGTTCTTGAGCTAACTTGTCGTGTTTGTGTTACAGTACAGTGATGTCAGTCATGTAACGTTATGGCGTTAGCATGCTAACGTTAGCAAACCTTAACTTTGCCAGTCCTAGCTAGTTAATGTAACGACACTAACGCTAGAGAACCAGTTTTGCGCCCCCGCCGCCAAATGCATCCCCATCTCATGGGAGCGTATTGTAATGATTTATACAGAAACTTAACTGTTAACAAATGATATAATTGTCTGGGTAAACGTGATTTCAAGGCCACGGGGTCTGTCCTGGCTCATGGAGACCGACTTTGATGCATAAAATCCGCATCGAGGTGACTTCCATGCTTGGGGTTCTCTTCTGGCTCATGGAGGCCGAGTTTGGTGCTTAAAATCCGGCTACAGGTGACCTCGATGCCTGGGGTCTCTCCTAGCTTTATGGAGGGGGAGGCAAATCTCGGCGGTTTGTACATGCCGACATTTGCATCCCTGTTTTTAAGTTAAAACAGCCCCAAAATGTGGTGGGGATGCAATTCTCGGCGGGGGTGCAAAACTCGGCATGACAACTGTCTTTGAGATGAACAAGCTGATGTATTTAACTAAAATGGCTAAGTTTGTTACCACAATATCCTTAGCTGGTTATTACCCGCTGTCAGAAAGTTAGCGTTACTAACGCTAACTTTCTGACAGCAAACTTAGCAATTTTAGTTAAATACCTCAGCCTGTTCATCTCAAACCACGGCACGTTTGTGTCTAGTTGTCTAGTGTCGTTAGCTAACGTTAACTAGCAAAGACGTTAAATTAACTCCATTCATCTGTGCAAAATCTGCAAATCCTCCCGTTATCACACTGCAATAACTAATAGCTAGGAATAGGCAATACACACTATTTTTCACTTTAGCCTACTAGTAAGCACACAACGAAATTGAGGTGAATATACAGTGAAAGTGAGTGCAGGTGAAGATGGCGTTTGACCTTTCTCATCCCCCCGAGGCAAAAAATCTCCACTTCAGTAGGTTGATGGTGTTGATGGTGTATGTTTACTGTCGATGGTTATGCTGTAATGCAATTGATGCCCAAGACAAATTTCCCCTTGGGGACAATAAGGTTTATCTGATCTGATCAGTAGCACTGATTATATAACATTGCCCCCGGGCTGCAAGTAGAGTATCACTGGCTTTAGCTAAATGCTTTACTGTCACAGCATCAGCATAATGTAGTATACAGCAGTAGTTCTCAACCTGGGGGCCGACCACCTGCAGTGCCGACAGCCCGCAATGCAGGCGTGGCCGGGGGGTGGGAGAGGTTAGGGTTATGGTCTGGGGGAGGTTAGGTTTAGGCGTGGGGGGTGGGAGAGGTTAGGGTTGTGCACTGCTTGTGGGCTATCGGCATTGCGGGCTGTCGGCACATAGACGGGGCAGCCCACCAGGAGTCCTCGGGGGAGATCTAGGGGGTCCCCAGCAATCTAAAAATAGACTCAGATTTGGGTCAGATAGACTAGATCTCATCAAAGGGGTTCATGGCTGTAAGAAATGAGGGCTGGTTGATAAGAAAAAGGTTGAGAATCAAAATGGTTTCACTTTCTGTGTGAACTAGCTTTCTGTGAACTAGCTAACACTCTTCTTAATGTACTGCAGGTCCATCCAGTGCCTCCTGCAGACACCTGTGAGACACCTGTGTCCACCTGGGACAACGGCCTCCTTATGGTAATCCATGCTGTTTATTTGGTCTTAATCTGCTGTGCTTTGGCATTGGAGTGTGTATTTAATTAAATGAAATTTTATTTTTACTTTCACAAAGGCAAATATTATGGAGAAAGAGGAGGATCTGTACAAGATCCTCATGGAGGAGGAGGAGGAGGAGGAGGAGGAGCAGAAGGATGAGGAGGAGGAAGAGGAGGAACTGCCCCCGGGGTTCTTTTCATTTGCAACGGTCATCTATATAGAGGATATGGATGAGCAGAAGGGAGACATGTTGCAGCTCTGCCCTGAGATGGAATATGTCAAAGACATTTATTCCTATCTGATCCTCCTTGAGGTAATCCATTCTGTTTATTTGCTGTTACTCTGATTCAGATTCAGATACTTTTATTGCCACGCAACCAGGTTGGTGGTATTTAGTTTCAGTACATGATGTCGTTGATGTGCTCTGCTGTGTGTCTGCAGTGTGTATGTTATATTACAAGTTGTTCTGTCTCCATAGGTGCAAGAGGCCGTGCGACCCAAGTACCTGGAGGGGTATGGACAGCTCACTGGAGGCCACCGAGCTGAGATAGTGGCCTCAATGATGGAGGTTCATTCCCACTTGCAGCTGCTTCCAGAGACATTATTCCTCACGGTCGCCATATTGGATCGCTTCCTACAGGTACAAACTGTAAAAAAAAAAATCTTGTTTAGCTTTCTGTGTGAACTAGCTTTCTGTGAACTTTTTTTTCCTGTACATTTCCAACAAATGGACTGTACATGTAATAATAATAATACTGAAGAATGCCTTGTAACTTATTTAAAACAGAAATAATGTTTCATGTTTGTTAATTTGAGTATATATTTTAACTAAAACTGTCGGCTGTGTTTTTTATGTGTTTTTTTATATGTGCATTGCTTTGCTGCTTGTTTTTTCGATTATTTTTTTGTAAAGCACCTTGAATTGCCTTTGTGTATGAAAGGTGCTATATAAATAAAATTTGACTTGACTTGACTTGACTTTGAACTAGCTAACACTGTTCTTAATGTGCTGCAGGTCCATCCAGTGCCTCCTACAAAGATGAAGCTTGTCGGGGTCACTGCCCTCCTGTTGGCCTCAAAGTACGAGGAAATCTACATTCTGACTCCGAAGATCGCAGACTTGGTGAAGATGGCAGAGGACGATACAGTCACAAAGGCAGCGATTGAGGAGATGGAGCGTTTCATGCTCAGGAAACTCAATTTCCACCTGGGACGTCCTCTGCCCCTAGATTTCCTCGCATGGGCTTCAAAGATGGCAAGGGTGAGTTTGTCTGCTAAATACCTCCCAACACGTTGTGGATGAATACTACATGCCTACAATATATACACACATATATATATATATATATATATAATGAATAGATGTCGGAGAGTTTGAATTTTGTCTCCTGTCTTCATGTAGTTGATGTCATCAGTGCTCTCAAAGTGATTGTCTTCTGTCTGTCTAGTCTCCTGCAGAGACACAAAAGCTGGCCAGGAGCTTCATGCAGTTGAGTCTACTGGACTATGACATGGTGCACTATCGACCATCTGAAACGGCTGCTGCTTGTCTCTGCCTCTCTCAGCGGCTGCTGGACGGTCTGTGTTGGGTGAGTTTACCTGAAGTCTAATAGGGCTCCAGATGGAGTCAAAGGTTGACTGAAGCAAGTCAACATGAGTTCATAAGACTTAAAGAATGAAGCAACACATGAGTGAATTGATGTCTCTTCTGTTGTGTTGCAGTCTGCTACGCAGCAGCAGTACTCCTGCTATGATGAGGCCCACCTCATGCCCATAATGCAGCGCATTGCACACAATGTGCAGCAGTTGACGGTGAGTAGTTGGTTGCCAGCAGTGCAGCGTCAATAAGATGACATGGCTTTTTAGCATGACCTCATTCCTTGTCTTTCTCTCTCCAGGCTGAGGAGATGTGTGGTCCAGGAGGAGACCAGGAGGATGAGGAGATGTGTGGTCCAGGAGGAGACCAGGAGGATGAGGAGATGTGTGGTCCAGGAGGAGACCAGGAGGATGAGGACATGTGTGGTCCAGGAGGAGACCAGGAGGCTGAGGAGGACCTCCTTAAGGTAATTCATGCTTTTTATTTGGTCTTACTCTGCTGTGCTTTGGCATTGGAGTTTGTGTTTTATTTTATTTTATTTTTATTTTCACAAAGGATAATATTCTGGAGAAGGAGCAGGAGATGGCCGGGATCCTAGATTTTGATGGGCCTGAAGACCCACTTCCCCCCGTAGCAGAGGACCAGGACCTCCTTATGGTAAGTTAATCCATACGCTGTTTATTTGGTCAGTTTTAAATCAAAAATAGGAAATGGAGACAGTTACAAAACAAATATAAATGAAGAAACAGATTGGTGCACTTGTGGAGAGACAGTTGTAGCTTCTTCTCTTTTTTCCTCATTGTGAACGTTCTTTTTAGAATTATTTTCAGCTATATCAGATTAGTTTTGAAATGTAATAATTCAAATGTAATTCTACAGCATTTTGCCTCTGAATCATCAGAGACAGTCTGCCTGTGCCTACTGTCTGACTCGAGACAAACAGCAAAGAGACTGCCCCCTCTCCTTGTTGGGTATTTCCTCCTTGTAGACCAGAGGAAAAGCATGTGATTGACTTACTCTTCACAGGTGATGGTGGAAGCCTACCGCCGGGACGCCACCTCCAAAGACCAGCTGATCAGTGAGCTCAAATCCAGCAACGAGCGGCTGGCGGCGGAGGTGAAGGAGCTGAAGCAGGAGGTGTTGGGCGTGCAGGGGGAGAAGCAACAGACGGAGCTGGAGCAGGTCCAGCTACAGAAGGAGGTGCTGAGCTTCCAGGAGCAGATAAGCAGCATGGAGACTCACCTACAGGCTGTTCAGAAAGAAAGGGATCAGCTGGAGACCCACATACAGGTAAGAATAATCATCAGAATCAACTGAACAAACTTTACAAAGTAGTTTCATGATTTAATCAGTTTTTGAAGGCCAATGCCAATATTCTTTGGAGTGAAGCAGTTGATAGCCACTAATTTGTACCTATATTCAATATCTTTAAATTTCGTTATTTTCTTGCCAGGAAAATGGGAAGGATTCAGTATACTAACTCCACCAAAAGAATGTTATTTTTAGTAGGGTGGAAAAGCCTCTGAAACGACATGTTGTGCATGACACACACAAAAATTTTACTGAAACCCAAAATAAAAGTATTTTAGGTGGGTGATCATTGATGTGTACTTAATGTGCCTGTTGCATATTGCATATTTAAACGACTGCTAGATACTATATGCTGCATATTGCATATTTAAACGACTGCTAGATACTATATGCTGCATATTTCATATTTAAATGACTGCTAGATACTATATGCTGCATATTGCATATTTAAATGACTGCTAGATACTATATGCTGCATATTTCATATTTAAACGACTGCTAGATACTATATGCTGCATATTGCATATTTAAACGACTGGTAGATACTATATGCTGCATATTGCATATTTAAACGACTGGTAGATACTATATGCTGCATATTGCATATTTAAACGACTGCTAGATACTATATGCTGCATATTGCATATTTAAACGACTGGTAGATACTATATGCTGCATATTGCATATTTAAACGACTGCTAGATACTATATGCTGCATATTGCATATTTAAACGACTGCTAGATACTATATGCTGCATATTGCATATTTAAACGACTGCTAGATACTATATGCTGCATATTGCATATTTAAATGACTGCTAGATACTATATGCAGCCAGAGATGACCTCTTTCTGTAAAACCTTCAAATAGGATCTTCAACAAGAACAAGGCTTTGGTCAGGGAGGAACCACCACTAGGTTGAAGTCCAGGGTTTGACTGGCTTTGGTCAGGGAGGAAGCACCACAAGCTTTAAGTCCAGGGTTTGCTGTCTGTCAGCCGTTTTGTGTGAAGCCTGTTGTAAGTTGGTCTGCCTCCCTCGTCCTCCCCAGACTCTCCAGTTGGACCAGAGCCAGCTAGCAGCCATGACGGAGGAGAACCAGGGACTGAGGAAGCAGGTGGAGCAGCTAGCAGCCGTGACGGAGGAGAACGAGGGGCTGAGGAAGCAGGTGGAGCGAATGCAGGGCGACGCCAAAAAGTGAGTCATGTCCTCCTCCACAGTGATGGCTTGGACCAAACCACATTCATGATACATATCTCTTGTTGTCAAGTCTAGTTTATACAACTACACAACATTGCTTAGCTTGTGAAAACATGTGAGAACCACTGATATAGACTATCTTTGGTAAGCAAATCATGTCAGCATGTTCTGTACATAGTTATCTACATCTGTAAATTGAATATATATTTTCTAAGCTCAGTAGGTTTTTTTTGCAGCACACGTCTGTGCAGCTGCATTTTCAGTACCTATGTATGGCCTTCTATAGACCGTTTTAACTCAACAACATTTCAACATTCTAAATTACCCCCAGCTTACCTCCTGTTGCAGTGTTTGCTAGTACAATAGCTGACAGAATATAAGCTAGGTTGCAAACTGTTCTTCGGCAACACAATTCTGTGAAAACCGTCTATAGAACTGGTAATGTGATAATACAGACAGACAGACAATTCATTCTTTTTGCTGCTGCAACAACCCATTTTCCCCCACGGGAATCCTTAGTTTCATCCCATCTTCTAATTCTCACGTGCTTTGAACAGGGCCGTCTCGGAGCAGAAGCAACTGGGGACGGATTTGACCACTGTGCAGAAGGAGATGAAGGCCAAACACAAGGCGTACGCCAACGCGGAGGGCATCCTGAGTAGGAGGCTCCAGGAGGTGCTGAGCGACAAAGACATGACTGAAGCAGAGCTGCTCAAACTCAAGGCCCAGGTGGCAGATGGAGGCAACAGCCATGATGCCCTACAGGTAAGGCAGCACTTTCTCCAACATAGACCTTTTCTTTTTGCAACAAGTATTAAAATCATGTATTTATTATATATTATACAAACTATACAAAAATTCAATGGGTTCAATGACCTGTAGCGGTACTTCTGGCCTGGTCAGACGTTCCTACAGACACAACTGGATAGGAAGCTGTTTTTTTTTATTTTATTTTTTACATATATATATTTTATTTTACAATTTTCAGAACAAAAACAGGCTCAGACAAAACAGAACAAAACAAAAATATACATATATCAACATTCCAATGTTACAGCGTTGTGCTATCAGCCACATCAAGTGCTTCTTGTGCTTGTAAGAGATGTGCGTGGGAGGATCCCATGCAAGGGGTCCATGAAAAGTCAGCTGGGCAAGTTACTTGTCGCTTTCAACCTCATCTAAGTAGGCCAGAAATGGGTCCCAGATAGCCGAGAATTTCACAAGACAATTGGTCCTCAGGAACCAGAGTCTCTCCATACATATAACCGAAACTTAAAAGTTAAAAGTTACTTAACTTAAAAGAAGGTGGAGAGGAAGACGAAGACTTCCACTCCTGCAGAATGAGTCTCTTGGCGGGTGGGTGGGTTTTGAGTCCAGGTCGCTCCATTAGCGCCTCCTCTGGTCGGTTAGGGGCGCCTGTTCAGGGGGGAGAGGAACTGGGGGGAATAGCGTGATCCTCCCACACGCTACATCCTACCGGTGAAACTCCCCGCTGTCAGGTGGAAAGAAGTGGCTGGTGACTGCACATGTGTCGGAGGAAGCATGTGCTAGTCTATGTTTCTCCCCAGATCGGCAGAGGGGGTGGAGCAATGACTGGGACAGTAGGGGGAATTGGCCAAGTACAACTGGGAAAAAACGTGGTCAACAAACAACATAACATAAGACTAACGGTCACTTTTGCGATGTCAGGTGTTGATGCAGAGCTTCAGGTCATTGGCATAAGGAAAATAACTATTATTATGATCATCACAACAACTCACCATCAATCATTTGACATGATCAGCAAACTATCATGGCTTTTCTCCTCCCTCTACGAGCGTTTAGGAGGCCTAAGGCAGTGGGGAGGATTTGTCCCAGGCTCATATTTCTTCATATTTTTTCTTTTAAATCTTGCACTTTTTAGTGTTGATTGCTTATAATGTTGACAATCTTGGAATGAAAAGTTATTCTACTGTCTACTCATTGTAATGCATTCAGGAGAAGAGCGCCTGCCGAGTGACTAAAGTGTGGTGGCATATAATTTATATATAATCTGTATACCAATCTACCAATCATCTACCAATCTGTATATATAATCTGTGTTTATCTGTGGTCCAGGAGAAGATTGAGGCTCTGCAGACTGAGCTGCAGGCTGTGAGCCACAGCAAGAGCGTGCTGGAGAAAGAGCTGAAGGAGGTGATCACCATCACCTCCACAGAGCTGGAGGACTACCAGGAGAAGGTCATGGAGCTCGAGGATGAGGTATGCTATATAATTGTGAGTGAGTGAGTGAGTGAGTGAGTGAGTACACATAACTGCTATTCCTTTCTAAAGGGAGATCACAGTTTTCTTGTTTTTATCCATTGTTGTGTTCCTGATCACAACCCTGTCTTAGCAGTACATTTACACTTCTGTTGTCATGTTTATTTTAGATTAATTATATGAATCAATATCTAATTCACAGCTTCAAGAGGCGCGATGCTTCCAGAGGCGGATTCGGAAGTTAGAGGGTGCCAACAAGAAGCTAGCACTAGAGCTGGAGCATGAAAAGGGGACATTGGCCAGACTGGGGCAGTCCCACAATGTACTGCGGGAGCATTCCTACGTTTTAGAGACTGCCTTGGCCGAGAGAGAGGCAGATCTTGTCCAACTCAACTTACAGGTGAAAATGATTTGACATCTCACAATGTTCTTCCATTTTTCCTGCGGTACCTTTTTTTAAATTCAGAGTATGGAATAGGAATTTGATCATTTTCAGCGTCTTGAAAAATTATTGAAATGTACACAAAGTGTGCAAGAGAATGGAGGTGGGGAATTGTTCATCCTCATACTAGTATCTGGCTACACACATTATCTGATTGTCGAAAACCAATTATTTCACCAATGTAAACCTTTAATTAGATCAAAACAATTGAGATATAAAATCTCTTTTACAATTGTGATCTGGCCTAGAATGCAGCAAAGTTACACGTTGGCTTAAACATGTTGGCATGAAATTGCCTTGTCACAATAGTCACAAGAAAACAACAGCATACATAGGAAAGAAAGAACATGAGAAAATAGTTGTGCATTGTGATAAGAGCAGCTTGTGATAAGGATTTCAGATATTAGAATAAACTTAAGCTACAGATACCAGTATTTGGCATGCATAATATTGATCATCAACCTAAACCATCAAATCCAGTCAAGAGCTAATAGTGATCCTGTTGCTTTCTCCCTTATTCTCTTCTTCAGGTTCAAGCAAGGTTGAAACACAAAGAGGAGGAGGACCAGCAGATGGAGCAGGTGGTGCACACTCTACAGCTGGCCTTGAAGAAGGAGAAGACCAGAGTCAAGCACCTCAAAGAACAGGAGGTGTCCAGGTTCCAAGAGGAGCTGGCCGAGGCCCACTCCCAGCTCCACATCCTCCAGGAGGAACTGGACAATTGTAGTTTTATCTACATGGACACTTTTTTGCCTCCCTAGCCTTTTATTATTTCCTTTCTCTTTTCTATTTTCAAGAATTGTACTACTTTACAAATATAGCTTTATTCTTTACTTACTTTAATTACAATGCCCATCTGAGTTAGGCAGTTCTGCTGTTTTTTGCAGTTTTTTTATTTGATTTTAATGTATATAGTTGTCATTGTTCAGACTCGTGTTTTAATGTATATAGTTTAGTTGTCATGGTTCAGACTCGTGTTTTAATGTATATAGTTGTCATGGTTCAGACTTTTGCCCTAGTTTTTGTTATTTGAGTGTTGTGGTTCCCTGTCTAATTGTTGTAGTTCTGTGTGCCATGTTCTGTTTACCCCAGCTGTGTGTCATTTGTAATCACCTCCTTGTGTAGCCTATATATGTACCTTGTCTTCCAGTTAGTCCTTCGTTCATTGTCTTGTTAAATACACTTTTTACTTTGTTAAGTTCCTGTGTCGGCTGTCCTGCTTTTTTTCATCATAGTTGTTTAATAGTGTAAATTGGATGAAATTGAAAATGTTATCAAATGCAACCCATAAAATCAAAGCAGATGGTAATTCTGGTACATCTCCATTAGAATTCAATGTAGAGCGGCCTTTGGACAGTATGCTATCTTACAGCAGGGACTGCAAGAGAGAAAAGAGTCCCATCCCAACTTATCAATCCGGTTTGCTCAAATTAATTTCTGGTGTCAGTTATGGTCACTGGTGGGAAAGTAGGAAGTGACAAAACAAAACTTAAGGGTAAAACTGTGTGTTAAACAGCAGCCAGCAAAGAGGTTCATCCATAAAATCTGTTGCAAACACTTTTTTTCACCCGCCACTTCCACTCACCATGCCGGAGGGGAAATGTAGGTCTGAGCAGTTCTAATCAGTTCATCCAAATCTAATCAGTTCATCCTTGTGAGGTCACAGTGACCTTGAACTTTGACCTTCGAGGACCAAAATCGAATCAGTTCATCATTGAGTCCAAGTGGATTTTTGAGCCAAAGTGACCTTGAAATTTGACAACCAAAATCTTTTCTTTAACAATATATTTATTGTGACCACCAAAATCTATTTTGTATGACACTTACTTTAAGGTGATCTTAAATGTCTCCCTGCAGCATGTATTGTTTCCCCGTGTGATAAGATCAAAGCCAAAACAATGCCTGGAGACAGTCACCTATGGGGGGGCCGGCAGGCAGAGCCTACAGCACAGCCAGTATTTCAATAGCAGAATGATGCCTCCACTCTGGCACTGTTGTCAAGTTTAAATCATGTGAACTGTGATCAAGGAGATTCATCTACCTCCAAGGTGGTGAAAATGATCTAATCAAGCGTTGTCTTCCTGGCTGGGGCACACAGAACACACAACGGTGTTGTCAAAAGACACAGGAGCCACTAGTTGAGGGACACTACACAAGCACAGCCAACCAACTACCCACATGGAGGGCAGTGCCCATCTAAACTCTGAACACACGATTTCAGACGGCAGTCCGTCTTTATTGTCACACGAACACACTACAACACACATGCTTGTCCTTTCCTCCAGGGGGCAGGCCAGGAGCAGTGGTCGCTATTTCTTTCCAGCGCCCGGGGACCTTCATTGGACCATCATTGGACCAACTTCAGATGTTGTCGTCACTGGTCGGATGACGATCTTCTGCATGTTTTTAGTGGGGGGTTATGTATGGAGGAACCCCCTGGGGGGTACGGGGAGAACATGCAAACTCCACACAGAAAGGCCCTTTCGACGAGATAGCCCACCTGGGCAGTAGGCACTGAAGATATGGGGGGGTCACAACTCCAGCGCCCACAGCGTCCCAGGTGGGAATCGAACCCAGGACCTTCGAGCTGTGAGGCGACAGCGCTTACCACTGCACCACCGTACCCTGGTTGGCTAGGAGCCAGCTAGCCTTGAGACATGATTGGCCAAATGATATCTCTTTATTGTGTCTCTGATCAGTGTATAGAGAGGCAAAGTGACCGCCTACTTCCTGCTTCAGCACTGTACCAGGGATTTTTATCCGGCATTTATTTTCTCATAAACATTTCGTAAAATGATTATAAAAAATAGTTTTACTTGGTCAAACCAAACCGGTTCAGCTATATTTAGAATCAAGAGAGACCATAGAACATTTAACTCGGACCAAAACTTAACCTTATCTAAGGTTAAGTTAATTAAGGTTAATTAAGCACAGGCTTAATTAACACACACACACACACACACACACACACACACACACACACATATTTACAGTGCTCAGTTTAAAATTATAGATGGTAAACTGTTTTCAAATTTAGATCAATGTGGAGGGACACTTTCTTTCTAATGTATTTCACAAATTTTCATTCATATGACCTGGGTGGGGACAGAAATGGCAGTATGGCACCCATCTGGCGGAATGGCTCTACTACTGGACCAGCCTATTTCCTCTGCACATTAATTACCTCTCTACTTTGTATGCTTTTATTTTGAAGGAAAAATCACTTAACTTCCTTCATATCAAGGATGAGATTTGGGCACACTGGTCTTAACAGTACACTACAGATCACATCACTGGTAAACATGAGACTGGTATTTGTGAATATTGCAATATGTAGGAAAGTAGAACATGTAATGATTGATGGTCCTCACCAGTGTTGGGCAAATTATTTTCAAAAAGATACATATTTATTACAGTTAACAGTTGTTCGAATATACAAGTTATAAAACAGTTATAATATTATTTTTCAAATATAAAGAAAAAAACTAAAAAAAAACTAGACAAAATATTTTTTCAAAAAACAAGCTAATATTACAGTTATGAGAACATATGAATAAGGTTTTCCGATAAGGATTCATTTATGCTGTTTTAACTTTAACAACTTTCAAAAAAGATAAATATTTATTATACAGTTAACAGCTGTTCAAATATAGTTATAAAACAGTTTTAAAGATAGTAAAAAAACACTAGACAAAATAATTTTTCAAAAAACAAGCTAATATTACAGTTATAATGAGAACATAGGTTTTAACTTAAACAAAAAAATGATAAAGACATTCAAAATCCAGGAATATTTACAAAACCTTTTTTTCTTCTTTTAGAATGGGTACCAATGAGTACCAAAACATGTCAGTATAGGGAGGTCATGTGCAACTACAGTTAGTACTGCACAACTCATTTCCTCTGGCTGGGGGGCTGAAGCATCTCATGGGAACTGATGGGAAACACGGGACGTCCTGTGGGAGCAAAGACACATTAAAGCACACTAACATGAAGGCCAGGCTAGCACTTACAGCTGTTTCCTGTAACGCCCAGGCCACGGTGTGGCCTGCTGTATGTGTGTGAATTCTGAGGAGTAAACTCAGTGGACCTTTTATAGAGAAAGGAGTTTGTTATGATTTTCCCATGTGTCTTAGTCTGTCTTCTCCCCACTTGTTGCCCATGTTCCCTTGTTAGTCGGTCTTAATTCCTCCCACCTGTTGCCTATGTGTCTCGTTAGTCTACCCCATTACCTGAGTTCTCCCCACCAATCAGCTCTCCCGGTTTGCCCCTGTGTTCCTACCTCCCCAGCTGTTCCTGATGATTCCCTGGTGTATATATTGTCTCAGTCTGTGTGTGGTCCCTGTTGAATCATTGTCTATCTGTCGACAGATTCTGTCCCCTGGTTGGTATGTATCGTCTTCCTTGTGCTCTGTTGTTCTGACTATTGGTCCTGAGTTTAGCCTAGCCGCTGGCTAGTAGGTTTTGTTATTTTGGTTTATTCAGTAAAGACTATTTTTCTCCAAGAACCCTTGCCTGCCTGGTCTGCATTGCCTTGCCTGCTGCGGCGTGCTGCCTCTCTCTCCTCTGCATTTGGGTCCACACATCACACCACCATTTACAACATGACAAGTTTCCTATCTTTGGTCTCAGACATGCAGCGTCGGTTCATTTTGGCAAAAATATATGAATGGAAATGTCCAAGCTTTCACACTGCCTGCAGAAGCATGCATCTGACATCTTGCTCAGAAAAGCTGCCTCGGCTCAGTTAAGTAGGGATGGCATCATAAATGCACAGATTTAACCAGTCACTCGCACACAATATGACAATATATCTCCTCATGATAAGATGTCTTGGTATCTGCTTCATGGAACAAACGAGACTAAATCCACAGCCCCTCATGAACGATCGCCTGCATCAGATCATTCTCAAACCCTGCGCCTCAACCATCACTGACCTTCGTCTGGTCCTCCAGCATGGCCCTTGAGACCAAAGAGTCTGGTGCGATTATGTGTGCCAAGGCGGCTGCCTCACTCAGCATCCTCTGCTTCTGGAACATCAGGTTGTTCAGCCTGGCTATCTCGTCCTTCAACAGCTCAACCTGATACGGAGGATAAGAGGAGTAAGTGTGGTCCATATAGATGCTTGAATGGAAACCGTGTGCAGGTGTGTGTGTCTACCTGCTGGTTGTTGCTGCCGTCCCCTGGCGTGTTGCCAGCTGGCAGGGAGACTTTCCACAGCAGTTTGAGCAGTGTGGGCCTCCTCCAGGACCTGCTGCATGCTCTTCACACGGCTGGTCGGTGGGCCTCCTCCAGGACCTGCTGCATGCTCTTCACACGGCTGGTCGGTGGGCCTCCTCCAGGACCTGCTGCATGCTCTTCACACGGCTGGTCGGTGGGCCTCCTCCAGGACCTGCTGCATGCTCTTCACACCGCTGGTCAAACTCTTCAGATGCTGCGGTTCCTTCGCCTGATTAGACATGCACACAATAGATCCACTTCAATAGGCTGTTTGTTGTCTAGAATGTTGCTGAACTGCTGTATGTCTAGAATGTTGCTGAACTGCTGTATGTCTAGAATGTTGCTGAACTGCTGTATGTCGGTATGTCCACTTTGTCTAAAAATAGTGGCAATGAAAAGTGGCAATACAACTCAACTAAAAGCTCATCTATCCCCATCCAGTTTTCCCAACGGGGGTGGGGGAGATACACAGCTGGAGACTATTCACACAGGGACTGTGAACTTAGTCGAAAATTCAAAATTGTCAACTATGAACGACGTGAACTAGTTCATTTTAATCAGTGTGAAATGAACTTTGAGCGAGCTCTTGTGAAGTGTGAACTCGCACAACACTGGATAGTCAGGATGCTACAAAACAGAGGAAACTGAGAAAAAGTGGGAAATTGGAATTGCTACAAATAAATGAGTTGTCTTTCACATTTTTGTGTGTGTGTGTGTAATCAAACCCTGAAAGAAGATCTAATCTAAAAACAACACCACCACCACACATTTACAACTGGGAGAAATAGATGTTTGACATAGGGTGTCATTAACTTGTTGTCCTGCAGGTGTTTGTCCATCTTGCGTGTGAGCCTGTGGCCCTCTGAGATTTGTTTGTACAGGGCTTTGAAGTCCTCAATCTGGCCCAAAACATGGCGGCCGTTGCGATTGGCCCAGAGCCGGTGGCCTGACACGGGGAGGGAGGGAGCACTGGAGACGCCGTCACCAGAGCTGCTGCTGTGCTGGTAGCCTTCGTCCACCTCCTTCTCAGCATGATGTGTCATTTCTGGACAGAGTTATGAATGGCAGGACAAGAGACAAAAGAAAAAGCAACACTGTCACTGACACAACTGGGCAGAGTAATAGAGAGCGGCAGGAATGAGTCCGGAAGTATACTTCCGGGTTTGTGAGAGGAAAAGTCTATGGGATTTAACATGGAGGTTTCGCTTAAATGCATAAAATAAGGTCTGTGGTTAACACAAGTTTATGGGAACGTGAATTTGGGTTCAGCATGATAATCTTCACAAACGTGAAGAACTTTTATGACTTTTGGAACATACATTTTTTTGATTTATTACCTGGGTTTTGTGGTCTAAATCACTCGTTTCAAGTCTTCTTCAATAGAGCATGATGATCATTTTGTAAATTACGGTCCCATTTAGAGTCAAATAGACTGTAAAGCAGACTATGTTTTGGGGCGTGATTCCAGTGGCCAATAGCAGGCAGCGCTGTGGCTCTGTGGGAAACCATTGGTCTCGCGCTAGCTGCTTCTGGCTCAAATAACCAAGATGGCGACGGTCAAAATGTCAAACTCGAGGCTTCAAATCAGGAGTTCACAAACCAATGGGTGACATCACGGTAGCTATGTCCATATTTCTATACAGTCTATGGTCACCAGAAGAAGCTCCCCTACGTCCACCGAGCCCGAGCCAGGGACAGGGACACACTCCTTGGACGCCTCGCTGGATTCTGCTCAGAAGTACAAGCAAGGAGAGGGAAATTTAGCTCACGATTGCACAGCATTAACCAGAATTTCTCTCGGATTTTAAGCCCTGGTTCAGATCAGAGGTGTTGCCGGATTCTCGTGTAACTTGGCTCACCAAAGTGTCCCTTTTAAATTATTTTTCGCTAGTGCGCTAGTGCACCGACGAGGACACATACGCCCAAACCGGCTTCCCACCCTCAGGCACAGCCAATCGTGCCTGTATGGACGCCCGAGCAAGCCGGAGGTAACACGTGGATACGAACCTGCGACCCTCATGTTGGAAGGCAGGGAATCTACCTACACTACCTGAACCCCACCAAAGTGTCTCTTTTGAAAAGTAAAGTGGGCATTTTGAAAGTTGGCTCGTCGTGCAAAAACGTGTGCATCTTTTGTTGGTATGTGGCCTTTAAAGCCTCTTCAAGCTCTATTAAGCAACACCTTAATTAATAGTACATTTCAAATTTAGTTTACTCTCACTTTACCATACATCTCTATGCAAGGCAGAATGAGAACATGTTTCTCTAAAGGATCAAGGTGCAAAAAAAAGAAAATAAATAACAATATATAAGAAACACAAATATGTATGCAACACAGAAAAAAAGTTAAAACAATTAAGTTTGTAAGATTGTAAAACCAGTATAAGTGTCCAGAACAATTAAGAGTATTATCAGGGTGAGATGGATTGGCTATTTAGCAGCCTGGTAGCTTGTGTGAGGAAACTGTTTAACAGTCTTGTGGTTCTGGCTCTGATACTCCAGCACCTCGTGCCAGATGACAGAGGTTCAAAGAGTTTGTGAAGAGGGTGTGAGGGGTCCCTGACCATGTTCAGTGCTTATGAAGGGGTTGGCTCTGGTAGAGGTCCTCAATAGAGGGTAGAGAGACTCCAAAAACAACAATGGCTGTAAATCAGCACAAGACTCTTTTCAGAGACAACATGCGTTGGCGTACCTGTGTGTTTGTGAGTGTGTTCGATCTTTTGCAGCTCCGCACGCAGCGACTGGAGCAAGCATTGGGAGTCAGCCACCTGTTGCCTCTCGAGCGTCACCTGACACTTAACCTCACCCTGCAACCTGCAAACGCACACACAGGGATCAGAAGTTTCACAACAAAACATACTACTCTATCAAAGAAAGGTTTCATAGATAACGGTCTAGCCCTTAAAGACAATATGCACGTACAGTACACGTGTGTGCACACACAGCAACAACTGTAGGAAAGTGATATGTCAGAGAACTGTCCTCTGGGGCCTGGGGTCATCTGTAAAGGATTCAGTATGGCGCGTGCATGCGTGTGCTCTGGGGCGAGGACTCAAATGCTATATTCTCATGTTCTAAGTTCTAGTAATGGTATAGAATTATGGTTAATTGTAATGAGTGTTTTGTATACTGTCATTATGGGCAGTAATGATAGTATGTGTGTATCTTGTTTGCGAGTGTGTGGTGCAAAATAGCTTGTCCTGTTAATGATCTGGCCTGTGTGTGTGTGTGTGTGTGTGTGTGTGTGTGTGTGTGTGTGTGTGTGTGTGTGTGTGTGTACTAGGGGGTGGGGGGTCGATCGATACAGCATAATATTTTGTGTGGCACGAATACCAAATATCACAATATTTGATCATATAAAGTGTCAAGTGCACGCAACATTTATGACAGTTTTTTTTAATGACAGTGTTGGTCAGTCTGTCTGCTTGACAATCCAATTTTGCTGCAATAAAAATGATTGAAGTGAAATGAACAGATTGGAAACTTGATGTCATTAGATAGAAGCTTTTTCCTTCGGGGAGATCATTTGCAGTTGAAAAAGGGTAATCAATCGCAATATTTTTAAAATTGCAATAAATATCGTATCCGGATGTAAGTATTGTGATAAAGTAGCTGTGTGTGTGTGTGTGTGTGTGTGTGTGTGTGTGTGTGTGCGCCATGTACCTGTGCAGCTCCTCCTTGCTGGAGTGCAGCGCCTCCTCCAGGCGGCTCTTGTCCTTCCTCAGAGCCTCGCCTTCCTTCCTGCTCTGATCCAAGTTGGTTGTGCGCCGGGCCAGCCTCTCGCGCAGCTCCTCCACCTCTTTCTCCACCTCAGGCAATCTCCTCTCCAGTCGCTCCCTGTCCCCAATCTGCCCGCTCAGCTTCTTCAGCTGATCTTGCAGATCCTGGAGGGGGGTGAGAATGGCAATACTGTTACACAGAAGTTCATATTTTAATTTGAGTATATATCAGAGAGTGTGGTGCTCCTCCGCCCGCTGAGGGAGATGTCAAGATACAGAGTATATAGATGTCAATATACTGTAATGCATGAAGTGACTTTTTTCTTCAATGACTGTTCGAAGGGATTCTGACTTTCTGCAAGCAGAATAATGGTGTGGGCAGATTGAGTGAGGATTAGCATGTAGCATAGCGTTACACTGGCATAGTGAATGTGCAGGTGACTTGCCTGCTGGTATTTCTGCAGCTGGGCTTTGTGCGCGGCCTCTCTAGCCTTGGCCAAAGCCTCATGATGACACAGCTCTGAAATCTGCACAACAGAAGAAGGACAGACGGCTTCGTGTGAGACACGCCTAACACAGAATCCTAGTGACAGCACAGTAGGGTCACAGCAAACAATATTTGCTGCCGTGATAAATCAAACCACAGGATAGGTTATTATCTCAATTGCTCTAAAGTCAACAATGAGTGAACTGAGGTGTGTTGTTTTAAGCTCACCTCTTTGCCCTGTTCCTGAACGAGTTGACCGAGCTCCTGGATGGATCTGCCGCATTTCAGAGCGTTTTCCTTCTGCGTGCTGATCTCCTTCTTGTTCTCCTCCAACATCAGGGTCTGTTTTTTAGTGAGCTCATAATTAGCAACTCTTCAATCAAACATACTTTCAATACTGTGCAATAAAAATAAAAAATAAAGTTGTCTCCATGTACCGTACGTACCTTGTTCTGGTTCTGGGCTCCCTCCAGTGCTTTCGTCACATTTTCATTGGTGCTTTTTGCCTGGGTGAGCTCGGCTAAGCTCACTCTGCTTCTTAGCACAAGCACAGAATACATGACAAAGAAAAGAAGAAGAAAAAACATGAGCAAATATCAGCAAGTATGTTTAGTGACACAGGGGGGAGTGCTATAGTGATCTGTTGTGATTTAATTAAAAACATTTTCTTTTATTAATTATGGTCCATTTCACTCCTTTCACTCTTAAACATATGGCATACACACACTCATACTTCTGTACTTCTCTACTACTTAGCTGAGAGACACCGACAAGTTAACCATGAATAACCATACAATTCACCTGGCAGAATATTTGAACAGCTGCAGTGACAACATTCTAGTTAGCCTTATATGCATTCCCAGTTAAAGTCACATGTTAGCGAGCGTCAGTCATCTTATGAAACATACGCAGAGATTAAAGAAGGAAACATGCAGATAAGACCAACCTGAGCATCCCTTTGTGCCTTGTTGTCCTTCTCTCTGTCCAGCGCATCCCTCAGTGCCTACAGGGAAGACAGGCAGTATCAAAGGTCACTTACTACATAACTATATCAAATCAAGAGTTGATCACTCCTCATAAGGTTTGGTGACCACCTACTATTATGCAGTTATTCCTGCAAAACACATATATTTTCAAGTGTATTGAAAATCAATGGTAATGATTAGCTTCACTGAGTCTTGAATATTCACCTGTTCTAAATCGGCGACCTTCTTGGATGTGTCTTGAAGTGCAGCGTCCGCTCTCTGAGCTTGCTCTCTCAGACGCCGGGTTTCTCCCACCTCTCCAGACAGACTCTCCAATGCTTTCCTGACAACATACACAGACGAGATGAGGTGAGCGTCCAGACACATTTTCACCAGTGTGGTTCCATGACATCTTCCTGCCTTCTGAGACTGTTTGCCTGAATACTACGCAAAGTTCTGTAGTCAAAGCTTTAGAGACTAATGTAACGTTGACATCATTTCTGGGATTTTGGTACCTACCCTGGTATCCTAAGCTTCTATTAAAGGGCTTTGAACAATTATGTTCCCTTCAAAATTCCTTTCTAACAAAACCAAAACCAGGTCCCAGTCAATGATACCTCTTGTGTCGAGAGTGGACACATAGTAAGGCATATACAGGAAGTGGTTACTGTTTTGCCAGACTTAGCAATCACAATTTTCCACTTCTATAACTTTTCCAGGATGTTCATAATCCTATGAACCTTGGTTAGCGGCCTCTGGGTACAAAGTTGCTGCCTACATTCAGGTAGTAAACTAATCATGTCGGTTGCAGGATAACAATAAGATAGTTGATATATCAAATAATAGCAAACAAACATGACTATTCATCGCTGTGGCGCTAACACTGCTATTTTCTTGAATATGGTGGGGTTGTATACGATGTATACGACTTACGATGCAGACACCAGTAGTTCATGTTTCCCTGACAGCTCTCTCTTCATGGACTCCACCTCTACCTTCAGCTCAATGTTCTTGGGAGAGACAACATTAATTCCATTATAGGACAAATACAGGTAGATGTATAGCAAAAACACTGGCACTAGGAATGAAACAAGTTGGACTAGGCACGCCTAGTGGTGAACGCCACTATTTGATTCGCTGACTTTCTCACTTGTTTTCTGGTTAAAAATCAGTGAGACACAGGGCAACATTTCAGGCTCTGGCAGGCATGGCAGATAATGTAGAATGGAAGTGCTCTGGGGCGATAGATTCCCTGCCTACCAACACGAGGGTCGCAGGTTCGCGCCCCCGTGTTACCTCCGGCTTGGTCGGGCGTCCATACAGACACGATTGGCTGTGTCTGCGGGTGGGAAGCCGGATTAAGGGTATTTGTCCTGGTCGCGGCACTAGTGCCTCCTTTAGTCGGTCGGGGTGCATGTTCAGGGCAGAAGGGAACTGGTGGGAATAGCGTGATCCTCGCACATGTTACATCCTGCCGGTGAAGCTCCCCGCTGTCAGGTGAAAAGAAACGGCTGGCAACTGCGCATGTCTTGGAGGAAGCATGGTGCTAGTCTACGGCTCTCCCGAGATCGGCAGAGGGTGGAGCAGTGACCAGGGCAGCAGGGGGGGGGGGGGGGTGATTGGCCAAGTACAATAGGGGAGAAAAATCAGGGGGGGATGGGAATGGAAGTGCTCTGAATATACACATATAACTCGGTGTATTGGCCAGCACCGCAAAAAAATATGTGTGTGTAACCTCCTCTTGCCCCCTATAGGCTCTGACCAGCAGAGTCACATACACAGCAGTATCTAGGATGAGCTGGATGTTATACTGGGCTAAGTATAAAATTTCAATAACAGGATCCTGAGTTTCTAGCCGTTGGTGTTGAGCTGGCTAGATCTCCTATTTATCAGTAAGAGTCAGTTCAGGCTTGAATAAATGAATAATAGTGCGGTGCCTCCACTGTGGAATTACTAGACTCATGCACTATGAGCTAAATGTGTATTCCCCAGAAATAACAGTAAGTATAATATGTAAGTGTAAACCTTCTAATAATAAATAGTTCAGGACAACAAGATAAAAAGGAATAACAAATATTAATTTATTTAAATTGTGTTGGATTGGTTTTTCTTTTGTTCGTTTTAGATTTCTTCAAAGTATTTTTCTATTATCACAATATTTCTTTTACGTTTCAACAAACCATTTTTTTTATACCCTTTAGAAAAACAAAATTCACAATACCAGAATTTCAAAATAAACAATAAACATTCAAGTTTACCCAGTAATAAAATAAAAGCTACAAAATGTACTTTGTGTTAATTTATCTTAAAGTGCAAAAATACCCAAAGAAAATATTGTATGGTAGATCACTCACAGTGTCACTCTCAAAAGAGTAATAGCGCCCTCTATAGGAAACTACACACAAAAACAAAACCTGAGTTATGTGTGCATGTGTATCAGTGTCTATGTGATGTGTTTATGTGCTAGAATGTGTTAGAGCGAATGTGTGTGTGTGTGTGTGTGTGTGTGTGTGTGTGTGTGTGTGTATAACAACCACAGGCTTCAGTTAACTTTGACAGTAGTACAGTTTGCACAGTAACCCCAAACTGTATAGCTTCTCAAAGAGACAAGTAAAGGTTCCCCCTTATAACCCAGTGTTCAACTAAACCAAGCTTGGATTTTCTAAACGGTGGGGCCCATACGTTGGTGCACATAGGAATCCTGTTTAGAAACCACGCTACTTTTTCAGTTCCAGTGTTTGAGAAAACGATAGTATCCAGTTACTCACGCGACCATAGTTACTCACGCGACCATGACACAGTTTGTTAAGATCCAGAGAATCCACGAGCAGGCAGATGAGGCAGCAGAAAGAACGAGAGCAAAGCAACCGGTCCGTGTTGCGACGCGCATCCAAGCAGCTGAGTCCGTCCTCAAAAGAAATGGTTATTAGCAGCAAGCTAACAATCCAGCCACGTTATTAATGCGTTACAATTTGATTAATTTAAACTAAGTTCTATTATCGACTGGTACACTGAAGTTATAGGAGTAAATACACACACACACACACACACACACCTTAATTTTCTTCATCTGTCAGCTCTTCTGGACCAGCCAATGGCAGCAGGAGGAAGGGCAGGATGTCCACGGCATCACTTAGCAACCACTCATGATGGGCTGAACAGAATGAGGAGACAACACAAGTAAAACCTAATATGGTTAATGACCTGCATTTATATCCTGCACTTTTATCCAAAGCACTTTACAAACAGGTACATTCAGCCATTCACACACACATTCATACACTGATCGATGGCAGCAAGCTACCACTCAGGGTGCTGGCACAGCCATTGGGAGCAATTTTGGGGTTCAGGATCTTGCTAAAGGACACTTCGACATTAGGGCTGTCAAAGAATATTCTACATTTGAATATATATTCGAATATAACAATTAAAAGAATATTTGAATCTGAAAATTAATATTCAAATGTATTATTATTATTTAAAATAAATTAACCCAGGTAAAAAACCTGGCCAAGAGGGCAACATAAAAACATACATATTTTGCCTGGTTATTTAAAAACATTACAAAAGTGTAGGCTACTACTGTATTAGTACTGACTGAATAAATATGGGGGGAAAAAAACAATGTTGAAACAAGCAAAAAGTTTATCTTCAAATAAATATACCAAGTAGTTATATAAGCTCTCTGGTTGTATAGAGGGTATGCACACCCACTGGAAGACGCCCCCTCAATCAGGAATGAGTGTCAAATTGAGTGTCAAATTCCTCCCTGAGCAGCAGGTGTCAGTTATCTAGGCTGATTACTGCATTCAAGCTCAGTCTTGCTGTGACTCAGTGCGCATGACCTCACAGTGACTTCTGCCTCTGTGACATCACGTGCATACCCTCTATTGGTTTGCCTTGCCACGCACGCAAAAAAGTATTATATATTATATTTTATATTATTATTATTATTATATATTCAAACGAATGTGTTTTGTTTAGAGGGAATATTCAAAAATGATTGTGGGGCAATTTTGACAGCCCTATTCGACATGCAGACTGAAGGACGCAGGGATCGAACCACGACCTCTTTTATCCAAAGCGATTAGTGGACGACCCGCTCTACAGTAGCTCCCGAGCTACATAGTCTATCTGATGAAGATGATGAAGACTTTGGTGGAGGATCAATAATTGTTGCCACTGTAACTCTGGAAAGGTGAAGTTCCAATAATCCCCTGAGGTATAATAGCCACAGACATAGACAGAAATGGACTCTCTCATTGACTCTTACGTAGACTCTAAAGTAGTCAAATCAAACAACACACGATGGAGTTTAATGGGGGCTCTGACAATCACAGCACGTCAAAGGTTACTAACTTAATGGCATTTTGTGGCCAAACTGGTCCGTTGGAAAACAGAATTATTGACGGATACATTTCTGTGTGTTGGGCTGGTTTGGAACATCCAGTACGTTGAGTAACCTACTCGCCACTGTGTGTCTCACCGTGATCAAAACAGCAGTTGCGTAGGGTGCCTATGACTCCTCCCCTTCTCACTGTGGAGGCCTCGTACTGGGTGTAGGGCAGTAACCTCTGGACGACACACCTGAAACACACACAAACACCAGTAAACTCTGGACTACACACCTGAAACACACACAAACACCAGTAACCTCTGGACTACACACCTGAAACACACACAAACAACAATTGTAACATATTAAATAGTGGAAGTGCTTGGGCTAGTGTTGCTAACTGCTCAATGTGTACATTGAAATCCACTGGAGACACATTACAAGTTTAGTAGACCGTGCAGCCTTGTTTAAAGAATTATCTTTTGTCCTCGCACGTTTTCACAATATTTGCATTCAATCAAATCATACATTTTGCCCCAATATCATATCTGAGTAATTGATAGAAGAGACTATTATGCCACATTAAATCAAAAGCTTTCTTAAAATCAACAAAGCATGGAGTGTGTGTGTGTGTGTGTGTGTGTGTGTGTGTGTGTGTGTGTGTGTGTGTGTGTGTGTGTGTGTGTGTGTGTGTAAACTGGTACATCTTCCCCTGTGATCTGGCTTTCGTTTGGAAGATCATGAGGCTTTGTTCATGTTTACTGTTCTGACAGTATGTCTCTGAAGGAGTGACAGGATGTGTTGTACCACCTGTCCCCTGTCCAGTATTTTTTTGAATGTTGTTTGGATCCAAATGTTTTAACCTTTTGTGTCAATAAAAATAACTAACTAGTTTCTGGCTTCAGATAGCTGCGTTAGATCACCCCCCCCCTTCACCTGTCCTTGTCCAGTATGTAGTTTCTGGCTTCAGATAGCTGCGTTAGATCATCAGAGCCATGTTTTACCTGTGCGTAATGCCTTGCTATGGCATAGTCCATGTTGTTATTGCGAATGGCCGCTTTGTGTTCGGCAATCCTAATTTTGAGTGCGCGTTTGGTCTGACCTACATAGACCAAACCCCATGGACATTTTAGAATATACACAACATGGGTAGTACTGCAGTTAATAAATGATTTGATATTGTATTTTTTACCTGGATGGACAAACTGTTTGGAGTCAGATGAATTAGAACAGTGGGTGCAATGACCACATCTGTAAAAAGCAGAGGGGAGCGGGGGTAGCCAGGTGGTTTTCTGGGGGGGACTCATGGCACTGTGGACCAGTCTGTCTTTCAGTGAACAAGATTTTCTAAAAGAGATGAGGGGGGGTTCCGCACATATTTGTCTCAAAGCAGGGTCGCTTTGAAGGACATGCCAGTGTTTATTAACAATGTTTTTGATTTCCCCTCCAATAGAAGAGAACTCGGTGGAGAGGCAGAGGCGTGGGGCGGAGCAGCGCTTCGATTTAATGAGGAGGCTGGCTATGTCGGTGCGCAGAGCTCTCTGATACGATAAGAGTAGCAGTATTGTTAATTCCTTAACGATACCCATCCATATTCTGGAGGCCAGAGGAGATGGCGGTAAGTGTTGTGAGACATTCTCACATTTTCTATCCTATGTTTCCTCAACATTGCAATAGCTCCTTCCAGTTCTGCGGTTGAGTTCGTGCAGTGGAAAAATAAGAAAACTGTGCACTGTCTAATATGGTGGTTTATTAAGACCTTATGTGGATTGAACACTGCATTTGGAGCTTAAAATGACTGAGAAGAACAGCATTATTTTGGAATGCAGTGCTGGAATATTTTCTATTTGCTTGGCGATTGGCTACATTTGTATTTAGTTTTTGGCATGTGTTGACACAATGGAATATCTTACGATAAGCCAATTTCAAGCCATGGG
Organism: Poromitra crassiceps; assembly: GCF_964638095.1. NCBI lineage: Eukaryota > Metazoa > Chordata > Actinopteri > Beryciformes > Melamphaidae > Poromitra > Poromitra crassiceps. Next base: position 263,466 of record NW_028152168.1, on the reverse strand, counting down.
ATGATTTTCATGATAATGAGAGTATGTATATTTAAGACTGTCTTTCATTTTTAATCACACTGTTTTTATATTAATTATTTTAGATGCATGTAACAATCTAGAGATGCAGTGCAGTTCCACAGCAAAGACAGTACTTACCTGCTGCACTTTTGTGATGCGGGTTTTTTCAAAGCAACACAGCAGGATAGACATTTCAATCATGCAGTCATCCATGAAGGCAATGTCATTTGTTTTTGGGCCATGTTCAGGGGCACCGAGCTGTAAAGGCAAGTTGGGCTCATGGGTCTTTCAGAGGACTAACCTTGAGCACAGTCTTGCAGGTCTTCACGTGGCGGGTCAGGTTGCTCAGGATGGTACAGATCCGATCAGAGAACAAGTACTCTCCATCCAAAAGGTTCTTAAAGAACACTGGAAGACAGTTGGCCTCTGTCACCAACACCTGGGAGAGACGAGAAACACACCAAATTACATTATGCAGGGATATTTATATACACTTGTGAAAACAATGTTACATGTCACAACTTACCTGCTATAACATCACGTCACCTTTAAATGCTCATATATGTTGTCATATTCTCAGTAATTTTTAGGTTTAAGATGATTAAATTGCTAAAGACAGAATTATGGTGTCATTATTGAGTGTGCGAGACTTTGAGGCCATTTACACCTGGCATTAACATGTGTTTTCTGCCATCAGATTGCAATCAGATTGTACTTGACCACATTAACCTGATTCCATTTACACCTGGCGTTAACATGTGTTTTCATTGCAATCTGATGGCAGAAATGGGTGTCCTCTCAATCTGCATAAAGTTGCTGTATCCAGATTGAGAGGACACATTGCATTTATACTTGTGTTCAATGTGTACACAATGGATCCCTGACCACCTCCGGAGGTGGTTTGGCCGATCAGATTGCAATCCTTCTTCAATGCGTTTTGGGGGTGTTTACACCTGTACTTTCAAGTGATAAAACACAATCTGATTGCAATGTGATGACAGAGAAAACACATGTTAATGCCAGGTGTAAATGGCCTCAGTGTAGCTGTCTACTATGATGCAATGCGACAGTGGCTAATCCTCAATCAAACCATGAGACAGATTACCTGGTGCAGTGTCTCATCAGCTGACAGATTAATGAGCGCGTGGTAACAGTCCTTCACTATGGCAATAGAGGGGTCAGCGGTCAGATTAACCAACGCCACCAGGAAGTCAGCTTTAGACCGGAGGGAGCAGCGGCCATCCCTGGAGAACAGACACGGATTAGCAATAGCTAGTTAGTTAACAAAAGAACAAGTGGATGACAAAATTGGTAGAGCAGCAAATCCTCAAAGCAGTAGTAGAAAGCAAAATCATTTGGTGAGTCAAATCTTTTAATTGATAGATACACTACATTGCCAAAGGTATGTGGACACCCTGTCTAATTGGATCTGGCCATTTCAACCACACAAATTGCAGACAGGTATATCAAATAAATCAAGGATACAGCTATGCAATCTCCACAGGCAATAATTGGCACTCGGCAGTATAATGGGCCATACTGAAGATCTCAGTGACTTTCAATGTGGAATCATTTCCAATAGTTTGTCAAACTTCCTCCCTGCTAGACCCAGTCAATTGGAAGTGCATTGTGCATGATATTGTTATTCTGTATAATATTAATATAGTTTTAATATCTGTTGTGTTGCAATTTTAGGTGTGGGTCACTGTCTTGGCCCACTGTGACTTGTGTGTACCTGTTGTAAACCTACAGCACTGTTGCACATAGAACACTGTTCAGCTTGCCTCTCTTTATATAATTGTTAATCATATTTATTGTGATTAAAGATTATTTTTGTGTAAACTCTCCAGTGTGTAGTGTTTGCCTGCATGCCTTTTAGAGGTCCAAGACCTGCTCTGCATTTCTTCTAAGGTCACAGTGTCTCGCAACGACTTCAGCAGCACTTGAGCTAACTGCTTCCCAACAGTTGTCGTCAGCAGGTGTGCCTCAAGGTTGAGCAGGCATGGCACTACCTGTGAGAGTGACTGGCTGTCACTCTGAAGCTGGTCTGTGTGAATGGCAAAGGGCTCAAGCAGCTTGACGAGGTTCTCCAGCTTAACCCAATCGCTTGTGAGAAGTGTGTCCATGCTCAACTCCTCAAGTAGTTGGTTTAGTTCAGCTCTGGTCTCCAAGGAGTCTTCTCATCATATCAAAAGTGCTGTTCCAGCGTGTGCTACAATCCCGGACCAGAGTTTTGCCACACCTTTTAAACATTTCTTCATTTGCCACTGATGATTTCCTCACAGCGTGTACCAGCTTTCTTGCTCTTGTTATGATTGCATCTGCACTTTGGTGCTTCATGGCATCTTTCAGTGTTAGCTGAAGGGTGTGGGCCAGGCATGGCATTCTCTGGAACTTGTTGTTCTCATCTTCTGGCAGGTCAAGTTCTTAGCAAAAGCAACAAGAGAGAAACAGACAATTAGATAATGTAAGCATCATGTAGAACACAGAAAATAGTTGTACAGTTCTGTTCAACTTCAGCCATGTATTTGATTTAATAAAAACTGATTTGTGAATTCTGGCTGTTCTCACTACTCACCCTAGGTTCTAGAGCAGGGGATCATATTTATGCAAGCTTACTTGTTTTATTATAATTAATTTTAGGGATGCACTGATATATCAGCCGTGTATTGGTATCGGCTGTTATTGGCCTTTTTGACTGCAATCGGCAATCAGCAAGAAAAGATGTCGTTCACTGATTGCAGTGGCCAATATTTAGCCTATCAGTTGTGTCACATAATTTGTTGTTTGTTTCATCATTACATGACAGTATGATTGAATTTGTGCTCATTCAATGACAATGTGATGAAGGGTTCAAAAAACTTTAAAACAGGCCAGTTATTTGTTTATAATAAAGATTTCTTTGTTTCCCTGTCAAAAAAGGCATAGAAAACATATCAGGACCGGCTATTGGCCAAACTGTTATTTTATTTAAACATTATTGTGTCTCTCCATATTCATTTTAAACTTGGATATGAAATTATATGAATGATAATAACTATGTCAAAGTGCAGAGTAGACATGTCAGTGTCAACTTCACACTTTTGAACCTGGGCTAAAATGGACTATACCCCTCCTGAGGTTAGCTGACAGTGTGATGTCATAGAGGAGGTATATCAGAGCGCGTGCATATATCATTTGTGCTGCCACTAGGGGTGTACAGTGTTCAATATTAGTCCAGAAATGACAATATGAGTGACCTCTGGGCTCTGGGTGGGTTTGACGGCCTGGCATGTTTTTTTTTACCCCTCCCGAGGTTAGCTGACAGTGTGATGTTATAGAGGAGGTCTATCAGAGCGCATGCATATATCGTTTGTGCTGCCACTTTCGACACAGGGGTGTACAGTGTCCAATTTGTAAAGGCTAGCACTCCAGTGAACAGGTTTTAGCCATTTACATACTGAGAAGAGCGTTCTCAATGTTATTAAAACAGTTGGTGTTAAACAGAAACATAATGTGTATTGTATACCTTCGTTTAGATGCTTTGTTTATTGTTTTAATCTGCCAACTAACCATTTTTCTATGCCTTTTAAAAACATGATTACGCCGCTTTTACTCTGAAGGTAACCGGAAGTCTTATATTCGCTAGCTCCGCAAACCGGAAGTAAACCGGAAGTCTTATATTCGTTCATAGGACGGAGCTGAATTTCTGAGCAGGAATTTCTTACTTCCGGTCAGGCTTTTTCAGAATAAAAGCGATCATTCAAACTCGATAAAATACACAAATTGAAGTTATATCACACAAATTGAATAAAAATACAAATGGAAAAGGTTATATTCCATTTAGATCTATATATCCTTTGGTATTGTAGTACTAACTACTTCTATATTATTATATTAAGCTTGCTCCAATCAGTCAGAACACCATGAAAACGCTCCGATTTCAAATAAAGATTAAAAATCTAAAGTCAATTGTTCCAGGGCAAACTCACTTGATCCATGTAGAGGCATAATCCATCTATCATAGGGAAGTCATCTTGAGGCTGGATGGGTGTCAATTTTTGTGTTTTGGACATGTATGTACAGTGTCAAGTGAGCAGGAATTTTATAGCTGCCCGCTCCCATTCAGAACACCATGAAAACGCTCCGATTCCAAATAAAGATTAAAAATCTAAAGTCAATTGTTCCAGGGCAAACTCACTTGATCCATGTAGAGGCATAGTCCATCTATCATAGGGAAGTCATCTTGAGGCTGGATGGGTGTCAATTTTTGTGTTTTGGACATGTATGTACAGTGTCAAGTGAGCAGGAATTTTATAGCTGCCCGCTCCCATTCAGAACACCATGAAAACGCTCCGATTTCAAATAAAGATTAAAAATCTAAAGTCAATTGTTCCAGGGCAAACTCACTTGATCCATGTAGAGGCATAGTCCATCTATCAAAGGGAAGTCATCTTGAGGCTGGATGGGTGTCATTTTTTGTGTTTTGGACATGTATGTACAGTGTCAAGTGAGCATGATTTCTAACCCCACATTGGATAAGCAATAACCACGCCCTGTGGCGCCGGGATTGGCCAGGAGCATTGAAGCTTGGGACTAAAGCACCTGGGGTTTTTCATCTTTTAAAATAAAGATGTTTAAAAAACTATTGCTTGTTACATTTTCAGTGCTGTACCTTTTCTCTGGGTAAGAATTGAGATTGAAATTAACGATACATTATATTATATGAGCTATGAACGTGAACACAACACCGTTTATATTATTGCATGTTTTTGTAGATTGTGTACATTGTGTAGATTACAATTATTATGCTTATTATTATTATTACTATGCTAAGGAAGGTAGGTGACCATAATTCATTTCAATGTCCGCTCTCAATATCGCTGTCTGTTCTCAAGAGCTATTCAGTTGGTTCATGAAATCGCTGGGCTGCGTGCCCTCCAGTGTTGCTCCTGGCCAATCCCGGCGCCACAGGGCGTGGTTATTGCTTATCCTATGTGGGGTTAGAAATCACGCGCCCCTGGGAGGTCAGGGCCGGCACTGGCCCTGGTGACAAACTTCTTTAAGGGACAACACTTTGTTTGCTTCATTCAGATTCATCTTGTAATTGTTAAGTGTGGCTGTGCATTCCTGTGGGTCAAGGGTACAGCTGGCTTCTATGTGGGCTTCGCCTGTGTGGCTGCACAGAACGTCCAACGAACTTCCTCGGATCTCCTTATCTCCAGTCATCACCGAAAGCTCAACCTGTCTTGATCTTCCTGCACCGGAAGCTCGCCCCACCAGGATGATATCATGAGGGTTCTTAGCTGGTAGCTCTGGCAAAGCTATTGTCACGGCTGCCAGCGCACAGTAGTCTCTTGCTTCCTGCTGATATAGTCTTTCATCTCGGATTGACCGGCACCCCCTGTGAGTTCTGGGTGTCTCCCACGGCGGTAGCTTTCTTCTCCCCTGGTGAAGGCTGCGCGGAGACCCGGTGGGCTTGGCCTTATCTTCACTCTTGCGTTTCTTTGGGGGTGTTTCGGTGAGTCTGAGGCTGTACAGTGTTGGTGATGCCAACAGGAAGATCACCAAACCCAAGAGCATGGACCTCTTCGCAGGGGGAAGGTGGGCGCACATGATGTGTGCATAGAGAGTCCTGTGGATCAAACACAATATTTTAACATAGCCCTGCAGTTCCTGGTCTAAGTTTTCTAATGATGGCCCTATAACCTACAAATCATTGAGAATTGTCATTTTCAGAGCGTTTCTATTTTAACCAGCACATGCTTTTCTAGTCTTTACGGTAATACTGGTTTATGTGCCAGAAAGCTCACAGACCAATGAATGCGCTGTAAATCATCGCACATGATGCTACTCGGCCAATCAAATAAGCGAATCGTTTCTCCCTGTCGTTTCCTAGTGCTGCTGTGAGAGTGACACACGGACGGAGGGGATGCGAGACATCAACCGCGCTGAAGTGGGGAGCTGCCGGGGCTGCAGCCTCCTCTGGTGGCCTACCCCTAGCTTGGGGGGCCAAGCTACCCAAGGGGGGTCCGGGGGGATTCTCCCCCGGAAGAAGATTTTGTACATTTTAAAGTAAAATTCGTCAACCTGGTGCATTTGAGAGCAAAATGAAGAGGCTAAATCTATGAAGAACTACACACATCTCTAATGTGTTGTGACTTTACAAATAATTAGGCCTAAACAATTAATAGTAAATGTATTTACACATTGTGCACAAATTGCATTCATTGTGACACATTTACAATAGTTAATATCCAGCCAGAATCATTGCAAATGGATGTTCAAAGTAACAGTTAGCAATAGCATTCAGTTAATCAATGCCTAATGACAGCCAGATTCCGTTTTAAACTTTAAAACAGAAAAACAGAAAAACGTTTTTAGCAAAAAACAAAAACAAAAAACCTGTGTGTAGGTCGCTGTTAACACATTCACTGCCAGCCGTTTTTCAATACTGTAGTTAGCTTCTGCCAAGGTTTTTTTTTGAGGATTTTGGCTCATCTTTCAAGAGCCGAGGATTCGTTTCTGTTAGGATTTTGTGAACACACAATATCTCAAAAGAACTAATAGAATGTGTGCTTTCTCTGTCTAAAAGTGTTAGTTTGTAGAGTTAGTAGTTATGTAAGCATTAGCAGTTGAATACAGCATGGTTTCAGCGTCTGAAAATTTATTCTGAGATAAACGGCTTTTTGTGAAATTCGATAGAACAGTCACTTTAACCATTCATTTTTGGCATCAGTAAGACGTCAGACATCTAAACAATAGTTTTGAACAGTAATTTCCTCCATAACAGCAGGAAACCCCCCTCTGCTTCCAACTCCTCCCTCCGTGGGCGTTCTCCTCCGCCCTCCTTGGCTCTGCAGCAGGTCTGTGACAAACGAGTTGCTGCTGCCTGGCTGCTGCCTGGCAGTCTGGATGGGGCTCGCTGGATGGGTTTCGCTCGTTTCTTGGCGTTTCGGTTGAGAGCTCTGATCAAGCTCTTGCGATTCTGGGCTTATTTATGGTGCGTGTTTCAAAGTGTGCATCCAGTCTATTCTTGGAACCCCCCACCGTTGCCACCGCTGTGCGTCAGCGCGAAAGTGAAAGCGTTTTCGCCATCCATTTTACAGTATGAGAACGGCTTCCTCGCGCTTTTCCCTCCAGTTTTGGCTCACCTCTTTCTACTCTGGAGAGACATGTCGCCACTCAGTGGGTCGGTAAAATAGATTATACACATTCAATACCTCCAATATTGGTATAGGAGACGTAAAAGGGTTAGATCAACGTCCCACCGTCAAAAAAAAAAACACGTCATTGGCAGTGAACGTGTTAAATCTCCTATGGTGCGTTTGCGTCACTACAGCTTTATCGCTTTATCGGGGGATGGGTTGGGCGACGGGCATGCGCAAGCATGGGCACCCACTGGCACAGACATAAATCGGTGCCCCTGATTCCATTCAAGTTTTAAGACAATGTGCAATACAAGTGCCAACTTCACACAGCATGCTCGCACAAGGCCGTGCCGCGCAGCGCACTTTGCGCGTGCACGCACTGTGCACGCACTTTGCACGTGCAAAGTGCTCGGCAAGTCCGGGTATATGCGCCCCCCATCTCCCCCCCTTGTGGGAGATGGCTTCCCGTGCGCCTGCGAGACAGAGAAGTAATTTCACATGGCGTGGTCAAAAGAAACGACTCTTACATGTCCATTCGTTGTTCTTACGGGCAGTTCAAAACCAAAACCAGTATGTCTCGTGTAAAGTGCGGTGTGATCCTGACCTGTCTATGGAAGCGCCACACATGAGCAAACACACACACACACACACATACACACACACACACACACGCACACACACACACACCAGCGCACACTCACACATTCACTTGCCCATCGGCATGAGATGTTTGCATTGGGAACGCTCGACAGACAGACAGACACAGACAGACAGACAGACAGACAGACAGACAGACAGACAGAGAGACACAGACAGACAGACAGACAGACAGAGAGACACAGACAGACAGACAGACAGACAGAGAGACACAGACAGACAGAGAGACACAGACAGACAGACAGACAGACAGACAGAGAGACACAGACAGACACACAGACAGACAGACAGACAGAGAGACACAGACAGACACACAGACAGACACACAGACAGACAGACAGACACAGACAGACAGACAGACAGACAGAGGGGGCAGACAGATAGATAGATATATGGATGGATGGATAGATAGCGCACTTCTCTAAAGAGAAAAGGTGGAGCCGAAGGTTTGTTGGCTTGATTTAACAGTAAGTTGTATAGAGGTCCTGGGTAAGATTTGTATGCACTTCATTTAGCGGAGAATATCTCAACTGTTATAGACTAATATGACCCCATTGAACAACGTGGGATGTGTGCCAAAATCTCTACCCGGGACGAAAGTCCTGAAAATGACCACAACAGGTGACACTATTATCACACTACAGGTGAATGGGACTTTTTTACCCCTTTATAGATATCCTCATACATTTCTACCAGTTTAATCTTCATATTAAGAGAAATACTTTTTGTATTACACTTTGTCTTAAAAATAAAATAAAATATGCAAATTAGGCAATATCTCATTAAATATGCATACATATGTAACCGAGTTGAATCAGCGCGGATTCCTCGTGAGTCCCGAGTGGTAGCGAGTGGATTGGTTAAACTCACTCCCCAGGTATAAAGGCATGTTAACCAGCTCCGCCAAGGGAGCTAGCTCTCTTGGTGTTGCGGTTAACATGCTGGACTCCCAAGCCGAGGGTCGGCAGTTGGAATCCACCCCTGGACAAGCCCTTAACATGGGTTGCTGCAAGTACCACCTAAACAACGCCGTTACACATATAAAACCTTCAAGCTACAGATTTTCTGAGGTGATCACAATGTTCACAATGACCATGATTATAAGGTCATAGAAGAGTGTAAGCATTCTGATTTGATATAAAGAAAATGGCTAAAAAACAGTCAACCTATTACATACAACTAGCAACATACAGGAATTGCCAGTTATTTATTAACCTAAACTTTAAAAGCTTACATTTCCTACCTGTTCTAAATATTGCTGTCATCACCTCCAACTTTTTTTTTTCAACAAAAGTTTACTTGGCAGCCATAGTGACCTGAGGTCATAGCAGAGCACATGGCTGTCAAGCAAGATGACTTGTGAGATCAAGAAAAGTAAGGAAATCTACTCTTTATTCTTTGTGTTGGCGTGTACACTTATTACGTGTCATTATCATACGAGTTGTAATTTTGTGTATTTAAATAATTATAATGAATTTGTATCCGTTTTATATTTAATTTGGTGTGTATTGTAGCTAGCTAACTACAGTTTGTTAGCTAGCTAGCTAGTGTTTTTGTTTTGTTTTTTTGCAAAATGGGGAAAATGTCATCACCAGTACATCACAACTTGTGATAACATAGTCTCAGACAATAAGATAAAAAAGAGGTAGCTGTCCAGTGTGGTTGCAGGAAGTTCCCCAGGTATTGAATGGAGCAGAGAAGGACATCCGAGGCACTCTGAATTATATTAAAAATCCTTTATTCTAGACGGGGATACCAACGCGTTTCGACTCAAAGAGTCTTCATCAGGGCAATGGGAACAATCACAAACAGGTGCTGTATTTAAAGCCCACTGAGGGGTCATGTGGTGGAGTCACATGGGAGCGATGTAACAACCCCCTTAAAGGAGACACCAGACAGATATGATCCCACATAGGCAACATAGGAGATAGAAGGAGATTTAAAAAATAATGGGAAAGGTGTCTTTCCCAATCAAACCAAAAGAGGTCACATAAGGTCACACTTCATAATAAAAACAATGGCATTAAGTTAGCAAGAAATGCATGAAATTAAATGACAACACAGTGGATTGAGTCATGAATGTGTGATTCTGTTAATCAAAGAGAGGGCACAGCATAGTTTAAATCACAGTAGAGGTAACCCAGCAAACATTTTCACGTATAACCACCGTCTGCTGCACGTCAAACCACTACATCTAGTCAGGGTCTAATTATATATTCTGAATGGAAATCTTAGCGACGTAATTCCTCTACTTCCCCACAACGTGTCCAGATTCAACGATTTTTGAAAGACAAAAGATCGCACCTCATGCGGGATTCGATCCTGCGGCGCCCGCTTCGCAGTCATGTGTCTTAAAGGCCACCGAATTAGTTACAAATGCTACGGATTTGGTCACATATAGAGATACTTAACATTGAGCACTTAGCATTTTGACGGTCCCGACTGGAAGTTGCGTTGATAGGCTAGCTGCCTCGCTAATTCTGTTTCATGATTTCAACCAGCGATGAGACAGGTATATTTATATCATTTACGATAATATAACCAACATGACTTTAGCAGACAGCATAGCACATCCAAAACCCACAACACTGCGTTTAGTTACGGCAAGAGAAATGGGACAATACCACAGGATTCAGGAAGTTTGTGATAAATACAAGCCCATAGCAAGAGACACTTGCACTTATATGACATAAACGTGTTTTCATATTAAAAAAAGAAAAGGGCGTTCAATAAAAGTCGTCATTGCAGGTGGAGTGCATGTCACACTGTGAGTATCTGATCACACAACAGGTAAATTGTCAATCAAATGTCATTTTATTCAACAAAAACACAAAAGACACCTACATGTGGTGTTTTCAAAGCAATATGAGGTCAATATTTTTTGTTTTGAAGTGACAGTCTAAACGTTACTTTGGAGGAATGTGGAGAGAACGTCAGACTTAGATGGTAGATGCCAAACCACAATTCCAATTCTATCGTCTGGTGATGTCGCGGTCAAGACGATGTTTGCTGGGAAGGCCTATTTTAGGGGACAGCACAATTAAGGCATCATAGTTTAAGGCGCAGCACAGTTAGAGAGAGTTGGAAAAGTAAATTAACAATAGTGGCTCTGAGGGTCTTGTCAGTCCTGACTAGATGTAGTGGTTTGACGTGCAGCAGACGGTCGTTATACGTGAAAATGTTTGCTGGGATACAGCACAAAACAGGACACCCCCCCCCCCCCACACACACACACACACACACACACACACGACATCCACACTTAACATCTACAGAATAGTGTCACTGTTTTCTTGCCACCGCTCATTTCCTATTGTGTGTTTGTAAATTGACTCACCAGATAAAAGGCTGCAATCTGCCTGTTGAGAAATCTGTTCCGGCCTCCGGGCGTGTTTGTGGGGGGGTGGTCTACCACAAACAAGCACAAATGAGTTTTACCTGCGACAACATTAGGCTACAGTAGGGGGCTCCTTGGGACAATCTTATGGGGGTCTGCGAGGTCGAATGCGGGTCGAACTGGAGGTCTGCCATGAAAAAGTTTGTGAAGTAGTCCTAAAGGAAACTCACCGTATTCAGTTTTGTTTCTTCCGTTTTGATTGGCGAGTCTCTATCTGCGACGTCATAGAATTGTGGTTTAGCATCGACCATCTGACGTAGTACTAGTGCACAGAGGCGGGCGCACGCACTCTGCGCAGGCCAAAACAGAACATACTCAGTGCTCAGCTCGCTCCTCCAGGCAGTCTGAATGAAATTGAATGTAACGTTCCCAATTCTATGTATTAAATTCTAAACTGCCTGTTGAGGAATCTGTTTCCGGGCGTCCGCATCTGTGGAGGGGGGGGAATTCACCTGCGACAACGTTACAGTACCATTAGGCAAGGCGGTTGCCTTATAAAGTGTGAAGTTTTAGTGGTGGTGGCAGACTGTCGTCATGGGTACATTTGTTAGAATGCAGGTTTTGAAATGATTGTCCAGGAAACTTCTTTGTGAACAAGTTGACAGTATTTATTTTGCTGATGGATTGACAGGGGGGAAACACATGGGGGGGAAACACACATGGGCTGCCTTGTCTGTAACACAAATAAACAAACATGATTAGAAAAACATAACTAACCCACATGAATTAGAAGAGTAAATTAAAGAGTAAAAGTATAACTAACAATAAAACAGAAACTAATAGGAATGGTAATGGGAATTAGGAATTTGGATAAATAAAACAAACTAAATAAGTTAACAGAGTAAACAATTAAGGATAACTAAAGAGAGAATAAGACTAACAGAATAAAACATAAGGCTTACCCGTGTTGCTTGTGCTCTGGCCGCCCCATGCAAGGATGTGATTGAGGGGAGTGCAGACTCTAAATAATGAGTGAGGGAACCCAGGTGGGGCAATCAGGGAAGGGACCAACAGGTGAACATCATAAGTAATCAGTGAGGTGTAAAGCTAAAGAAATAAGTGAGAGAAAGGAAGTGAACCAAGTGAGGAGGGGAAGTGGAAAAGTAAAATATGTAAAGTAAAAGCTGATAATTCATAACAGCCGCCCCTGTATTTCTGATTAGAAATATAAAGAAAGAAGAAGACAACCCATAATTAGATAGTGTCCTCAGGAAGGGCCGGAAGCGGAATCAGGTGAGCCACAGGCCTGGTATAGGATTTGTCCTGGACTGTAACTTCGGCGGTCCTGATGCGGCCATCTTTACTCGGCAGGAGGCGGGTAACCTTTCCAACAGGCCAAAGGGCCCTTGGGAGCTGGGAATCAACAATCATTACGATTGTGTTCAACTGCAGGTCTGGTTTGTCCTTTTGCCATTTGTTCCTTGGTTGAAGGGATGGCAAGTAAGATTTGGTAAAATGTTTCCAAAAATGATCAGACAAGATCTGTGCATGGCGCCAGCGTCTTCGACCGAGGAGATCAGAGTCGGGGTAGGACACGAGAGGGAGCGATGCATCATGTCGTCCCATAATGAGAAGGTTTGGGGTGACTGGATCGACATCTGCAACATCGGAAGATACATAGCCAAGGGGCTTTGAATTGAGAATACCTTCAGTTTCCGTTAGCACTGTTCTCAAAACCTCTTCAGTGACCATTTGTGCACCAATGGTCGTTTTCAGATAGTTCTTTAACGTGCGTATCTCTCGTTCCCAGATGCCGCCAAAGTGTTGTGCTTGGGGGGGATTGAAACGGAAGTTGATTTTTCGTGTTGCCAGCATTTGTTGGAGAGTGGGGCAAAGATTGTTGAAAGCATCCTGCAATTCGTTGTTTCCTCCTTTGAAGTTTGTTCCTTGATCACATAAGATCTCAGATGGCGTTCCTCTCCGAGAAGTGAAGCGTCGAAGAGCCATAAGGAAAGAGTCTGTATCCATGTTATTGAGGAGCTCAAGATGTACACATTGTGTTGTGAGACATTTGAATATTATTCCCCACCTCTTTTCTGATCTGCGTCCAATTTTGACATGGTATGGTCCAAAACAGTCAATTCCTGTGGAGTAGAAGGGGGGCTTGAGTAACCTGAGGCGAGCAGCAGGCAAATCCGCCATCTTTGGAATGATGGGCTTTGCTCTCCATTTTTGACATGTAACACAGTTATGTTGATGTTGGCGTACTGCTTGTCGTCCTCTCAAGATCCAGAATTTCCGTCGAATCTCAGCAAAGAGTCTTTCTGAGCCAGGGTGGTGCAACTTGTCATCATAGTCCTGGATGATCAGTTTTACCACAGGGTGCGTTGGGTCGAGCACAATTGGATGGATTGACTCAGATTCCAGCTGCTGACTTTGCCGCAATCGACCTCCAACATGAATGAGTCCAGAAGTACTGCACAGCTCTGGGGATAAGCAAAGCAAGCGACTATGTGGTGGAAGTGGTTTCTGAGATTGGAGACAAAGTAGATCCTCACCAAAACTGTCCATCTGTGCTTGTCGAAGGCCCCGACCTACCAAGGGCCCCATAAAACTATGGTAAAAAATGTTTTTCGATATTATTATTTTCCTTTTACTTTGCACCATGTCTTTCTAAAAACCCATATGCTAAAATTGCATCAGAACGACAAATTCATGAATCATGGCTGTCTGTACGCCGCCCCCCCCCCGCGTTGGATAGTCTGCTGAAGGGCTGTCTAAAGCAGCAGCTTGTATTCACATCAGTCATTTGATTTACTTTGATCAGCGATTTCTGTCTGATACAGCTGCATTGATACAGCAGCAACAAATGTAAATGTGTAATCTCAGTCTATACATTTCCACAATCTGTAAGCCTATTTAGACCATAGATTTAGAAACGCATGCTCAATGAATAATGATCTCTATCACTCATGTGTGTGGTTGCACTGATCGAATAATTCATATATAAAATAGCCTAGTATAAAGCCTAATAGCCTACTATAAAAGAGAAAACTGCTGAACTGAATTGAGACGATGCGGGCATAGTTATCATTGATAAAAACTAGCCTATTTTTGCTCATATATTGGCATACAGCCTACAGGACACAGTTCCAGCTGAAAGATGCAAGAATAGCCTGCATATTTAGTATTGGGGCTATCCCATATTTATCCCATATCTACAGTATATTATATGTATAGGCTTTTCTGGCATGTAGGAGAATATCACCCTCACTCCATTTGAGGGTCCGTTCATGATATGCGCCGCGGTGATTAATAGTGATTTCTCCACGCATCGTTGAGCTGTTAAGACATAAAGTGGTAAGTAGGCTTAATTTAATTATGTAGCCTACAGAGCCACGAATGTTTTGCTTGTTCTATTCTCAGTTGACTGCAATCTATTTTTCATATGGCGATCTTATGAATGGTGAGTGACTCCAGAGAGCCGATTATATGGGTCTCTCATGGATTTTGATCTTATCCTCTGAAGCTAACCTGGTCGCGACCAGGTTAGCTTTGCAGCGTCAGTTGCCATGGTGATTGAAAGTTAACTTGCTTTGTAGTACGGCTAAACCAGGTTTAAACTCAAACTTACTCGGATAAGGCATTCAACTAGCTTCGTAGTACAGGCTACTGGTCCTGCCCATCAGACAACAAGGAGGCTATTTACTGGAGGCGCAGCCCATTTTTCTAACCACTCTCTCATTGGTCGCTACGACCTGTCACTCATTCAATTCACCCCCCTGCGTATGAAGTGGCACCAGTGGCACAGAGCGTGGGTAGTCTGGGCACCTTCCACCCCGCTTTTTGTCATGGGCAGTGGCGCCGGAACGAGTTTGCAATAAGGGGGACACAATTGTTTTTTTTCTAATTTTTTTTTTGTTTTTGACGCTCGATGTTTTTTCGTCGCCCATAAGGGCGGCGACGAAAAATTGACGTTTTTATGGACGTTTGGATGATTTTTAGCCATATTTAGATGAATATCTCATTTTAAATTAACATTAGGATTATACTGTAGTAATGTAATTATTCAGTATTTTTCCTTTTCTCACTCACTTGGTGACCTGCTCTCCCTTTAGGTCATTTTATAATTACACTACAACAGACAGCAACACAGGCAGAAACACTGAACTTATTATTATTATTATTATTATCACTTCGAAACACAGTGCAAAACTTGCCATCTCAACACAAAAATAAAATAACAATAACCGTATACGATTATAGCAGCAGCCAATGACAGTGAGTGCAGTACAGTACAGAGTCCAGGTCTGTCTGTCTCTCAGGTGTAATAATCCCACAATGATCACGGCTTTAACAAGTGTCACAGGCTGTGTAAACAGTGTAAAGTGGGCTCTCTGTAACTTGATCCCTGGGTCTGTCTGTCTCAGGTGTAATAATCCCACAACGATCACGGCTTTAACAAGCATCACAGCCTGTGTAAACAGTGTAAAGTGGGCTCTAAGCGTCAGGGGCAGTTGCCCCCTCAGATTAAAAAAAAAAAATTTTTTTTAGGGGGACAAAATTTTAAGGGGGACAAAATGTCCCCATGTCCCCCTTGTTCCGGCGCCAGTGGTTGTGGGACAACGAGAAAGTGTTGTGAGGTTACGACCATGTGTGTGCATTAGCGATGTTGAAACTGGACTGGTAGATCTCGGGAGTACGGAGGCTGGCTACTTGAAAAGTAGATCTTTGGTCAAAAAAGGTTGGGCACCCCTGTCATAAACAAACTGACCATGTGGCCCCGCCACCCAGGACAGCCCCTCCTTCACCCTGGCTGCTGCTGCTGCCTTCATGTGCTCCCAGTAAGCTCCGACTTTCGACTTCAAGGAAAATCCAACCACAAGGATACATTAACTAAGGGTTTGCACTAACGCTTAATTAACAGTTAACTAATGTATCTCGAAAATTAGTAATAGAGACATTAGTAAATTATTACTAGTAGGCATAGCATTGTAGGCCTAATGAAGTTTATGTTACAAGTATTAATTAATTTATACATTATTTAATCGTTTCTGCTGACTTGGAACTTGACTTTGACTTGAAAAGGTTTTTAAAGTCTTGAGATCTTGTATTTGTGTAAATGACTTCGATTTCAAGTTATGTTTTCATTTCTGTTTTCTAAATTGTATGGAATGATTTAATTTATTGAAGTTGAAACTGGGAATCTCACTGCTAAGTCAAATCCCAGCAGTTTCAACAGAAAAATAACACTTCGTCAATCGTCACACAGTGCAGTGCTAATCACGTTTCATTTTCTATTTGGTTCATGGGCTTTTAAGTGTTAATTTCGATGTTTTTGACAGCACTTGAACTCAGCAAACATGCCTCAGGATGTAGCGAGATGTGTTGCTGTGCACTCACTCCACTGGAGTGCCACTATGATTTCAAACACCACAGCTCCCTCTTGTGGACAAGGTTAAGAAATGCAGTCCCAAAGCGTCCTATGTATAGATCATAGATGTATTTTTACAGTCTATGGTTTCTCCTGGAACTAAAGTGCTTTTTGGGCTGTTCTCATGAATATCTGGGTAGCTAATAAATAAACAAACAAACAAATAAGTAAACGGTAATTAAATTCAGAAAAATTGCTAAAACTGAAAACACCAAAACCACATAAGTTGATAATTTTGAATAGTTTCACAACATTAATCCACTCTTCACACCATAAAACTGCCATTGACACAATATTAATCCAAGATTAAAACTGCTGCCTTGGAGTCTTGCATGATCATTTTAGTCTGGAACTATGTAGGCTATAATCCCCATAGTTACAGTACCATTACAATGTATTGATTTCCACATTCATCATGAATGAGCCAAGAATGCAACATTCCTGTTTCCTAGACTGCCACCCAAAAAAACACACGTGGATGATGATATGAAATATGACTTTTATTATGTTAAAGTGTAAAATAAGGTTACATTTTATTTTCCAGAATAGTTTCGCCTTTAATGGACAGGTCAAAGTATAGAGAGAGAGAGAGATCACAGCCGCTGGTCCTGAGAGAATGGATGTCATCAGGTGCACAAAAAGCAGGAAAACAAAGCTTCTTACAATAGAAATGAATAGATGTAAACTGACCCCAAAAAAGAAGAAAGAAATGTAAAAATGGTTTCCATGGTTACAGCGATTGGAGCTGGCAGTAAAGTGAAGGTTTGCGTGCATTATAAAAGCTCTGTGCCCTGATATGAAGGCAACACACCCTGGAGTACGGCTGCCTTCAAATGGAAGTCGTGAACTCGTGTTTATGAGAAAGGAAGTTGTGTACACGACATGCTTGGACGTGCAGTTGACTAGAAGCCACCGAGGCTAAGAATTTAGCTAATGCTAGCTAGCGAGAGGCTAATTACCTTAATGGAGGAAATGCAGAGGCATAATTACAGAGGGAAAAAAGACGAGACTGTTGGGGAATATCAACATGTTACTCAGACATACTATGAAAAGCTCTATACGGCTAAAAGTACAATATCTACTTTCCATCCACGTCCATGGCGTTCACCATTTTCTGAAAACGTCACAAGTCGTGAGCTTTCAGAAAATGTCTACTTAACATGTCATGAATACCACATGAGGGGGCCGTTTGTCCAATTGAACGGAACACGACCTCACTTGAACGGACCATATGCAGGCCCGTAGCTACCATTGAGGACACCGAGGTCATGACCTCGGTATTTTCCACACCAAAATAAATAAATAAATAAATAAATTTAAAAATAGCCCCGGTCCCCAGATCTATTAATCTGTCATTGATGTTTTAATGCGACAGTTGATCGGAAATGCAACAATTTGCTTCCTCTCTGTGTGCTATAGAAGGAAGAGAGATAACTCACAACATTCAGATTTTGCATTGAGGCTAGATTGGGGCTAGACTTTGGCGACAGTTCTATTGAAGTGAATGGGTAAGTAACTCCCCTGTAAGTGATGTTTGTGTAGATGGGCCATTGTATTTAATTTAGCAGTATTCTGCCATGTGACCTGTATGCAGAATATAAATTATATCATATGGGGAGACATTTATTTTTTGTATCATTTTAAGGCAACAGCACAGTAAAGAGGATATTAATCTAACATGATGTATGTAGTTCTTTATAGATCTAGCCTCTTCATTTTGCTCTAAAAGTGCACCAGATTGAAGCATTTTACTTTAAAATGGACAAAATTTTCTATCCGGGGGGGCACAGCCACGCAGCGCTAAAATGACCTCGGTATTCCTCAAACCCTGGCTACGGGCCTGCCCATATGACTTTGTATCCTATGAAGAAACAATGAAACGTCCACTTTGGCAGCATGAACATGACAGTACAAACATACAGTACATAGAGAATAAATCACAGGACAGACTGACACAGTGCCAAAGTCTCGCCATAGCCAGATTTCCCGTAGGGTAAACTAAGTACATGAATTCCCCGTTCATTTTTCCATAGACATAAAAAAATTACTTAAAACCCATAAAAAAAAACCTTATAAGAAGAGTTTTACATGGACAAACCAAGAGATTCACCTATATTCAGAATCACAGGAGACCATAGAACATTTCACTCGGGGGGAGGGGGGCTCCTCCATGTTTGTTTGTTTGTTTTGGTTCAAGTGAAATGTTCTTTGAATGGGGAATGACATTTCTTAGGCCCCACGCTGAACCCGGAAGAGGGCGGGACTTTGGCACTCTACAATGGCAGGATTATCTGATGTGTAACACTAGTAAACAGTGAACATTTGACTGAAACTTCACCTTACTATATATGCATGAAAATGAACTGGGCGCTTGCGCACAGATGGTCTACTACAGTGACTCTCAACCTTTTGAATATCAAGGACCCGATTAGCTAGAATATCATCTGATCCAGAAAATCACATGTTTTTGTTTGTTCTTTCTCACCACATTATGTGAGATTACACAATTTATGTTATATCAATACTGAATATCATGAAATGTTAAAGGGACCAGACCATGCAACAATAAGCCATACTTGCTTCTGTTTTCTGTCATTCCAATTGAATTCACGTTGTGTTTCCTGACAGCTGGTCACCTGACAGCTGGTCACCTGACATGGCCAGAATGCGAACTTGTCTGGCGAATTGGGCGTCTGTCAGAGCAAATAGAACATGAGCTCGCAGATTCAGGTTCCCAGGCTAGACAGCTGGGTGACATTCACACTCACACTCCAGGTCCATGCATTTTCAATTCCATTTCTGAATTCCCCCAAGCCTGGTCTGCATCGCTACCTCAAATGTTGCCCCGCCCACTTTTTCTCTTCCTTGTCAGACGCAATTTGATTTGTTCTTCCGGTTCAGCGTTAACCCGCCCGGTTGCATTGTAAACATCGATAAACTGTAAACTATGAATGAAGTTTGGCAACATTCAGCAGCTACACTGGGGCGAGTGTGGCCAACTTCAGTTCCATGCTCATAGCGTTACCGCTATGCGAGGAGCAGTACCCCGTCGGCATAACGTCAGTTACAAAAGCACGTCGACAGTGTTTTCTCACTGCCAGATACTAGCTAGTCCGACCGGTTACAGCCAGCGCTCGTTAAAAATTTCCAAATAGGCATTAATAAACTGACCACATATTAGGAATATATGTTACGTTCTCATCTGAAAAAATATTAAAACTTTAAAACATTTTTTTTGTTGTTTTTTGGCAAGTCTAAAAATGATAAAGGTAGGAGTAATCTACTTCCGGTTCTAAAACGGAATAAAGATTACAAAATGATTTCATGCAGAAGCGTCCTGATATGGGCAAATGATATGGTGAATAGGCTATCCTGATTTTTGTTTGATTACCGTCGATAACCGTCGATCACTTCTATCACAAGCCCGCCCCTAGCTGCCTCTGGATGCTGATTGGTGCGAACAGCTGGTGGGTGGGATTCAAACCAGTGGATTGGGCCGTGGCATGTGGGATCTGTCATGTGATCATGATCTTGTGTGAATCCAGCTGCCTCCAAGGTTACACCTGCTCTACTTCATACAAAAATAAAAATAAATAAAAGTTTTTATCAACAAGTGCTGTTTTTTTCATTATTTTGCACTGGACCGCACATCCTAAACAAATATTAGAATTAGGTCATTTTCCTTTTTTTTTTAGTTGAGTAGGTTTCTCAGATGGTAATATTCATTTTTACTTGAATTTTCTTTTATGGGAGCAATTGTATTTTTACTTGACTACTATACATTTTCAGTCCTCTACCCACCACATGCATAAAGGTCACTTGTGGTCTTCTGGAGGTGTCTGTTGTTTATAAGAGCGTACAGGCAGAGGGGTATTTGGTAGTGTAGACCTTGTGCTCCACTCCGTAGACATAGTAGCCGTAGTCTTTCCCGCTGTAGGAGTAGTGTGCGTGTGTGAACGGCACCAGCTCGATGGTCTGCCGCTGTGGAGGGAGACAACAGGGAGGAAGTGATGTCAGCATCACTCACGGAAGAACTCGTTTACAAATGTGATATCATTTATATCTCTGAACCCAAATGTTGCAATATCACAATACATGAATATTACAATTTTACAATTAAAATTTTCACTGGAATTCTGCTGGTAGGGAACAGTTTGAAACCTAGCTTATTTTCTGTCAGCTATAGAGAGCCCCAGGAACGAGTCTGGAAATCATCGATGCTAACACTCCTGGACTGGTTCTTCACTGTTTTCGCCTATGGGATTTTTGAATGGGTTTTTGGCGCGATGCTTCTAATAAGGTCTCTGGGCAACGCAAGATTAATCAAACGCGAACCAGTGTTTAGTAATATCATCTTCACACATGAGGACCACTTTTATGAGATTTGAAGCTTTTACAAGGGCGGCTAGCTAGCAAACGGCTAAATGGGACTACACTGTTGAGTCGATGGGGATATATACGTCAATAACGTCATCACTTCAAAGGACGAACACGGAAATTCTCTTTCCCTCACCTGGTTCAGCCCCGTTCAGCCCGGGGTAATCAGTGCACACATCAACAACAGTCCAGGTTGAGTGCTGACGTGACGTGGAAGCCTATGCGACAGTGTGTAGTTCAGGATTAGCTTAGCTCGAGCTTTTTACTTCTAGGGCTCGCATTTACGCTTCAAATCTCATGAAAGTGGTCCTCATGTGTGAAGATTATCCCACTGAACACTGGTTCGCGTTTGATTAATCTTGCGTTGCCCAGAGGCCTTATTTGAAGCATCGCGGCAAAAACCCATTCAAAAATCCCATAGACAGAAACAGTGAAGAACCAGGAAGTCCGGGAGTTCCACGTTACTTCTGACTACAAAAATACATCATCCCTGCAACTCTCTATTGTATTAGCAAACACCGCAACAGGAAGTAATGTGGAAAACATGCTACGGCGTCAAAGCCCTCGCCGAATGCGCCAAGGGCTGCGCCGTGGCTGGCGAACCCAAACCATAACCCTAACCAAGTGGTTCTACCTGCCTAAACAGAACCAAACTTGTTTTACTAGCATTTCACTTTGGGAATGCAGCTAGATTTTCAAATTAACTGCCGTTTTGTTTCAAATTTACGTCGAGATTGTAGACGTAAAATGACACATTTTAGAAACATATTTTGCCAACGTTTTGTTTAAAATATGTTGATATTATTCACACACATTAAATGCCAACATTTTATTCTGGCGACTGGGTTGTATATAGTTAGGGGAGAAAAAATTAACTTAATCAAATCAACACCAGTAAAGAAGATCCAGTGTGTAAATGAGTTGAATACCAGTCTCTGGTAGTGTTAAGACCTCTGGTAGTGTTAAGACCTCTGGTAGTGTTAAGACCTCTGGTAGTGTTAAGACCTCTGGTAGTGTTAAGGCTTGTACCCAGCATGGAAATCAACACATGAACAGAAACGTATCCACATGTTTATCAATCAGCACATTCTGCAAAGCTAAGAAGTCAATTTATTTATAATTTCTGTGTGTGTGTGTGTGTGTGTGTGTGTGTGTGTGTGTGTGTGTGTGCGTGCGTGCGTGCGCGTGTGTGAATGTGTGTGTGTCATACCTGTTGCAGGATGCGTCCGGTGGAGCTGAAGCGACTGAAGTGTTCGTCAATCAGTCTCTTGGACACATCGCAGATCTCCTGGTCTGGGAAACCGTGGATGGGGTACACCTGGGAGGAGGCGGAGGGGAAATCAAACACACCCGAAGTAGCTTCTCCCTATTGTCTCTCTCTCCTCTTCTCCCTCTCTCTACTCTCTCTCTCCCTCTCTCTTCTTCCTCTCCTCTCTTCTCCCTCTATCTACTCTCTTCCCTTCTCTCTCTCATCTCTTGCTATGCTTGTTTTTATTATGCTTTATATAAGTTGTTCAATTGTATTTATTGATTGTGCTTAGCTGGATTTAGCTAGACATTGTCTGCAAAATATTCTGAGACATGCTTGTGAATTAGGGCTATACAAATAAACCTGACTTGACTTTTAATGGTTACATTCTGACTCGGATCTTATCTTTTTACCAAAACTTTGAACTTGCAAGAAATGGCAGCATGGTAATTTTCTCTTAAAATGGAAGATTCAGTTGAGGTGGTCAGGTGAAAAAACTGTTGATTGATTGATTGATTGATTGATTTATAAATGTTATTTATTTACCAGCACATTCGCATCGATGAAGAAGGGGTCTCCTGTCACCTTCTCAAACTTCTTGTCAGGGAAATCAGGCTGGCGGTCTGGGATGAAGTCAGATACATTGTTCTTCCTACGCACACGAGCGCACACACACACACACACACACACACACACACACACACACACACACACACACGCACGCACACACACACACACACGCACACACACACACACACACACAAAGACAGACAAAGAAGCACAAACAGAAATAGAGGGGGGGCAGGAAACGAAACACAGTGTGTGTGTGTGTGTGTGTGTGTGTGTGTGTGTGTGTGTGTGTGTGTGTGCGTGTGCGTGTGAGTGTGTGGGGGGGGGGGGGGTGTATGTGTGTGTGTAGTGTGTGTCTCTGGTGTGGTGTGGTGTGGTGTGTGTGTGTGTGTGTGTGTGTGTGTGTGTGTGTGTGTGTGCGTGCGTGCGTGCGTGTGTGCGTGCGTGTGTGTTTTGACATACCATGTAACCGTGAGCTGGATGAAATGCAGCAGGTTTTGGCTGCCATGGCAGACTGAGCAGGTCTTGAAGCCATGACCCTGACAGGAAATACACCTGGAAGAGAGAGAGAGATATACTTTCATACCAACGAGCAGGGCTGGACCAGAGGTTCTTTTTTCTTTTGATATAGTATATATATATATATTATTCACACTGACTCGCCAAGCCCAGTCGGGCAACCCGGGTTAACCCTTTCATACCCAAAACCACCCTGGGAATAACCCTGGTTGGACCTTAGGGTGAAAGTGTTAAGAGAGACAGAGAACAGAGGCAGAATGATGGCTGCTCTTTAGTCTCAACGCCAGACCCATGAGAGTTCTTACGCTGATACACTACGTTACTGCATGCTGCAGATCTCTCTCTGGGTCTGATACACTATGTTACTGCATGCTGCAGATCTCTCTCTGGGTCTGATACACTATGTTACTGCATGCTGCAGAGCTCTCTCTGGGTCTGATACACTACGTTACTGCATGCTGCAGATCTCTCTCTGGGTCTGATAGACTACGTCATGGGAGGGAACCGTTCACTTGGCCAGTCATATGCCAGTGATGGCTTCAGTCCTCTCCAATCAGTAACGACTTTGCGATCAGACAACACTGGAGGCGCAGCCCATTTGCTCTCTCATCGGTGCTACGACCTGTCACTCATTCAATTTCAACCCGCCTTCAAAACCAGCAGTGGCTGTGAACTGGCACAGACTCACTTATGTAGTATGCGGAGCGCAGCAATTCAACGACTACTGTAGCTGCTCTTATACAACATGATCTCATCAAAAGTTGTAAAATGAGCACGGACTCTGAAATGCAGATTGACGTGCTGCTGTGGATATTAATTACTGTATGTGAGAATTACACTCTTCTACAAATGGGATTCTATGACACAGAAGGCTAAATTCGGGTGGACACCTGCCACACCGCAAAAATAGTAGCTAAAAATTAAAATTTCACCTCAGTCGAAATGTCCTTCAATATAAGCTGGGAGTTGACCACAGCACCCTGACTGTCCACTGCGCTGCCTCAATGTGACTCTACTCCCTGTTTAAAGACATGCCTCCTTCATCTAAAATCTGCCCGTGGACAGATTTTAAGTGGCTTGTCTCTCAAAATATACTCTATGTGGCTCCTCCTCCACACAGTATTGGTTAATCAAGCAAGTTCAATTTGCATTTTTTCCATTCACCTAACAATGACAGCACTATCATACAGTTTGTACAACAAGCACCAAGTAGGAACAGCACATGCAGAACTAATGTTTTCAGATGGTAAACACAATCTTTAAAGAGTACATTTGTATGTGATTTTTTATTTTATTTTATTTATAACCCATATGATGCGAGAAGCACCTGGCCCCCCGGCATTTTCACATGATCTAATCTGTCCCCCATTCAAAAAAGTTTGGACACCCCTGCTTTAACCTTAACCAAAGGAGTTTTATCTGATTTTGGCACAGTGATAGGTAAGGTAAGGTAAGGTAAGGTAAGGTAAGGTAAGGTAAGGCAGCAATCAAAGATGCATCATTTTCCTAAGATGAGATGATGAGCCTGTCGTACGGACGTCTCGGCTCTGCGCGCTCACCTCTTGCGGCCTCTCCCGTGACAGGAAATGCAGCGTTTGTGGTCCCGCCGGCGCCCGCTGCCATGACAGCTGATACAGCGCTTCTGAAGGACGAAGAGAGGAACATTCAGATGGAAAGAAAAGGCAGAAGGACTCCTCTCATCACCAGGAAACTAGTTACAGCAGCAGCTTCTCCAGCATTGTTTTAGCGCTCATAGCTACAGTCAGTGTTGGGGAAGTTGATTACCGTAATTATCGTAATGCATTGCAGGAACAAAAAAAAACGTCTACCTAATGAACCACAATGGGAGCAGATCAGAAAACAAGGAGACTTCCCACAAAAATATGAGAAAATATTGATATCAAGCGGAGGGAATTAGAAATAAAGGCCTCTCTAATATAAGCCTGCTTCTAATAAAGGCCTTGTGGAAAATACGGTCATTGTGTTCTTGCAATATCAGGGGATCAAATCCAAATCACAGACTCTCTCCCAGCCTGCCTGTCTTTCTCAACTACCTAAAGAAAATCAGAAATGCCTTAAACAGCTCACCCTAAAATCCAAAATACATGTATTATTCCCTCTCACCTGCTGTTTATCCATCTATATCGTTTTGTGTTAGTTGCCTGAGTTTTGGAGATATCGGCCGCAGAGTTTCTGCCTTCTCTCCAATACAATGGAACTGGATGGCACTTGGCTTGTGGTGCTCAAAGTGCCAAAGAAATACATTTGAAAAACTCAACAGCAGTGTCTCTTTCCAGAAATCATGACCCCGTTACTCAAGATACTCCACAGACCTTGTTGTGAGCAGTTTCATGGAGGAACTATTTTCTTTTGACCAAACTACAGCCGCTAGCTGCTAGCTAGTTCCTACATGAGACTGCAGAAGAAAATAGTTCCTACATGAAACTGCTCACAACAAAGCTCTCCAAAACTCAGGCAACTATCCCAAAACGATATAGATGGATAAATAGCACTACAGGTGAGAGGAAATATGTACTTTGGATTTTAGGGTGAGTTATCCCTTTAAAAATAAAATAAGTTTCCATCTCACATTGCCTCTGCCATGACAGTGGGTGCAGCGAGTTCTGCCACATCCATTGCACCTGTGACACATCTGAAAAACACACACACACACACACACACACACACACACACACACACACACACACACACACACACACACACACACACACACACACACACACACACACACACACACACACACACACACACACACACACACAATGGTTAGTTTGATAAGGACTATACAATAAAGCCTAAATCCCACATCCTTGATCATCCAATGTGTATTTTCTTCTCAACAGCTCGTCATGTCTACACCCGGACCTTTCTACAGCTAAATAAAAGCCTACATTTGACGTCCTGTACCTTTACAAAGGAGGAGTGTGGCACGCGGACCTTCTCCACTTTGTCAGTGAACATCTGGGGATTCCACACCGGGACGTCCCATGGTGGCGGGCTGGCACCGTACTGAGGCCCATCAACCGGCTGTCCTGTTGAGAAGAATGTGAAAGGTTAAAAAAAAAAAAAGAGAGTCTGGTCTCAAATATGTTAATCACAGAAATGTCTATTTACCAGTATGTCAGTATATTGTTGGCTCAGTGTTAAAGGAGAATTCTGGGTTTTTACAACCTGGACCTTATTTCCAGCTTTAACTATGATTTGAAATTCACCCTGACAAGCGTGGGAACATTAATCTGTTTTGACCTGTGAGCTGAAAATGTGGAATTCGGGGCATGTGAAATGCTTCTATTTATGTCCTATATACAGCTTATTTTTCCAACACAAATCAAATAAATATCAGCCATGTTTTTAGCATGCTAAGTTTATAGCTACGGAAGGCTTATCTCTGCTCTGCGATGGGTGTGCTTTGCATAGTTGACTTGCCAGCCAGGGTCTTGTGTAGCTTAGCCTAGCCTAGCTAAACACTGCGGACATTTATCTGATTTCGAGATTATGGACGATTCATTTGAATTCGATGGCCACACGTATTTATTTGAGCCGGTCCGGAATAACGTCATGATTTACACCTGAGCAGCGGTGGAATGGGACCTTCTGTATCTCTACCAATGTGACAGACAGCAAACCACAGGCTGCAGACGTAGCACCGAGGTAAATAGATCGCTATTTTTCTCACTGTCTGTATGATATAATAAGGATATGAGCCGCTGAGTGTCGGAAAATAAGCTATATACAGGACATAAATAGAAGCATTTCCCATGCCTCCAATTCCTCGTTTTCAGCTCGCAGGTCAAAACGGATTAACGTTTCCGCGCTTGTTTATCAAAGCGAAGTTATCAGGGTGAATTAAAAATCATATTTAAAGCTGGAAATAAGGTCCAGGTTGTAAAACAGAATTCTCCTTTAACTTTGCCTTGTATGTTGGGTATGAAAGGTGCTACACAAATAACGGTTGTTATTAGGATTTACCAGTGAATGATTCACACTCCCAGGCGCTGGCTCTGGTCTCGGTGTAGGTCTCCAGTCGATACTGCAGGAGGCACAGAAACTAAGTCACTGGAGGGACTCTTGTTATTATTCGGCACCAGTGTTGGGCAAGTTACTTTCAAAATGTAATAAACTACATATTACTAGTTACTTTTATTTGAAAGTAATACGTTACTTTACAATATTACGGTCTGTGTAGGGTAACTCGTTACTTATTACACTACTTTTGCATTACTTTCACCAAAACAACAGCAGCAGCAGAATGACATCGCCGCCCCGGAACCATCCCGAAAAATAATTCCAACCGCCTTGAAGTCAGTGTAAACAATACAAAATTCTAAATGTTATTCTTTTCCTTTGTTATTGTCATCTATAATGGTTATTCGCATAAAAACAAACAGTTTGATTAGGAAATGATTGTATCTTTTTTAAATATGTGCTTTGATTTTTTTTTTTTTTAGTTACTCAATTTGTAAGTTGAGTTACTTGACAAAGTAACTGGTATATTATTACTGAAATCCTATAAGTAATAAGTTATATTCCTGAGTTACTGCTAAAAGTAATATATTACATGTAATATGTTACTTTTGTAATGAGTTACCCCCAGCACTGTTTGGCACTATAAAAATATAAAATTGATTGATTGATTGATTGAGTGACTGATTGACTGCACCATCCACCACACACAACTTCTTCCACACAATCAGACCAGTGCCATTCCCAGTCCCGTCTGAAGTTTGAGTTAGTGTGATGATTTGGGGGTCAGAGAGATGAGATGTGCACTGAGAGGTCCGTCACAACCACTGCTCACAAACATTTTTGCACCTTTTAAATGAAGCGCTCAACCGTGACATTAGCTCGGGCTAGCTAGCATGAGCATGGTGACTAACGACTTCACTATGGATGCTCAGCAGATGCTTCCAAACTGTCTCCTGCCTGCGTGTTAAACTACAACCTCCCATCTTCTGCTCCTAGATGTGATGAAGAGAGAGAAGATGCACCGTGTGGCTGTGGAGGAGTTTAAGCTGTTTAAGCAACTTTGATGGAGCTGAAGGCTGAGGAACAAAAGTAATGTCACGGGTAATGTGACATGTTACTCTTGTTTCCGATTAATAAGTAAAGTACCGTAAATTCCGGACTATAAGCCGCGGCTTTTTTCCCGTTTTTTGGCCCCTGCGGCTTATATAACGGTGCGTCTTATCTATGGATTTTTTCAGAAAAAAAAAAAAAAATACAAATAAAATCTCTCTTTTTTAGCACTCTTTCTAACTATAAATCCACTTCTGTTTTAATTTCCTCTCTTGCCCTCTTTTCACCACACCGCGGACACTGTGTGCACTGTAAAAATAAACAACGGTGGTGTTGTGTTATGTTGTTTTGTTGAAATGTTACGGTAATACGGTAAATGGGAGCTTCCTCAAACAGCCATCTCTTTCCCGACAATCCCCTCTGTGCGTGACCACTTACATATGGTAATTACGGTAAGCAAACGGCCACTCGGCCATCAACTCCCTCCCCCGACTACCAGGAGAAAATCACAAACTTCGGCGAATTCACACAAAGGAAGATCAAGGAATATTCCATCGAACCGGAGCAGATCATAAATATGGATGAAGTGCCTTTGACGTTCGACCTGCCACTCACTCGGACTGTTAACAAGAAGCGCCCTGGAGGATTCTTTCACCAAAAAAAAGCTTTGCTCGTTCTCGACAGCATGAGAACGAGCAGTAGAAGCAACACTCTCACTTACCATGGGGAAGGTACGCAGAAATTCACACGACGCAGCATTCAAGTTGAAAGCAGTCAATCTCGCATTAAAAGAGGGAAACAGAGCAGCCGCGCGTAACCTGGGCATCGATGAGTCAATGGTGAGGCGTTGGACGGTGCAGCAGGAGGAACTGTCTCAGCACGGAATATTATAGGAGTGTGAAAACATCCACAATCACCAACGGGTTCCAAAACGCTGGACTGCTGCGGGATGAAGAGGATGACACCGCCACAGCTGGCGCTGAGGGCCGTCAGAGGCTTCAGAGGCTGTTCGATGCCGACAGTGATGAAGAGGAGTTCGTTGGTTTTGAGTGACAATGAAGGAGAGAGGAGAGTGGTTGACGAAGCCACCCTGAACCTGTTCGTTTCCGACACTGAAGATGAGGACTTTGGTGGTTTCAGTACGCAGGAAGAAGAGGAAGACGAGGATTAGTGACTTGACTTCTCTGGTTACAGGTTTGCTGCACATATAGCCTATTGTTGTGTGATTTTGTCTGGGGATTAGTGACCTGACTTTTGTTTTGTTTTGTTGAAATGTTAATAAATGGGAGCTTCCCCAAACAGCCATCGCTTTCCCGACATTCCTCTCTGTGCACGAACCCTTTCATATGGTAATTAAACATCAAAACACCCGCGGCTTATAGACCGGTGCGGCTTATAGAAGAAAAAAATAGTCAATTTTGGTCCCGCGGCTTATAGACCGGTGCGTCTTATAGTCCGGAATTTACAGTAATGTCATTACCTGAGTAATGTGTAATCAGTAATTTATTACAATTTTCAAATCACTTGGCCAACACTGCAATATAATATCCATCCCTCTCCCTCCAGCTCGTACCCTGTACACAAGGATGGGTTTCAGGTCTTTGAAGGTGAGGTTCCTGGCCGGTTTGGAGCTGTACGTCCATTTGGACTCCACAAACTTCAGCAGGGCCGATCTGGCCACTTCCTCCGACACTGTGGGAACCCTGAGGAGCGCCGGAAACACACACGCACACACACACACACACACGCACGCACGCACACACACACACACACGCACTTAAGTACAAATACACTAAAGTAAAAAAGTGTATAAATTGTATGCATAGAAAGCTACTTTTGTTTCAAATCTTCAGATGTGAGATACATTTACAACTAGAACGACCGCACTGCAGATATATGCCTCCGCCAATCAGTGAGCAATCGATATCCATGTCAGTCCAGACTTTGACGTTTGAGCAAAATGTGAAGAAATTCCGTCCAGGCGTTCCTGAGATATGGCGTTACCGAGCTTGAAAATGGTGTTCGTGAGGTCACAGTGACCTTGAACTTTGACCTTTGACCACCAAAATGTAATCAGTTCATCCCTGAGTCCAAGTGGACGTTTGAGCCAAATTGGAAGAAATTCCGTCAAAGTGTTCCAGAGATATCGCGTTAACGAGCAAGAAACAAGCGGTTGTGAGGTTACAGTGACCTTGAACTTTGACCTTTGACCACCAAAATCTAATCAGTTCATCCTCGAGTTCAAGTGGACGTTTGAGGCAAATTTGATTAAATTCCGTCAAGGCGTTCCTCAGATATCGCATTAACAAACATCGGACGGACGGACAACCCGAAACCATAATGCCTCCGGCCTGGCTATCGCCGGCGGAGGCATAAAAACCAAAGAATCATCTGCAAACAAATATAACAAATTGGGTAATAGTTTAAAGTGTTGAAGTGTGTGTGTGTGTGTGTGTGTGTGTGTGTGTGTGTGTGTGTGTGTGTGTGTGTGTGTGTGTGTGTATATTACTTGACTTCGGGCACCGAAGTGTTCCTGTCTAGCTCAGGCTGGGGGATGTAGGGAGGTGGGTACAATGGGTTATCTCCACCTGGTACTGCACGCACACGCACGCACGCACGCACGCGCGCGCGCGCGCGCACGCACACACACACACACACACACACACACACACACACACACACACACACACACACACACACACACACACACACAAGTTTCAACCTTTAGCTGAGAAGAACAGGAAAGAGGAGACAAATACCGCATTCAAGACAACTCGGACCGCCGTAAGTTTCAACACGGAACCTCCGGCCCGGACAGATTTGCGTTCACGCTGCACCTCCCGCTCGGGGGGGAAACCAAACTGTTGCTATAGCAACCCATGTTAGCATGGTAGCTACCTACTAGTGAACAATGCTAACCGAACATGCTGAATGCTGAATTTCACACGGAGCGAAACACAGATGACACAAACACATATGAAACGTTAACATTACATCATTAAGACTATGGAGGACCAGGAGGGTCTTACGCTAATGAATAGAGTGTCCCCTTAATAATTATCCAATCGTACAATTAAAAAGAGTAATTTCAAAAAGAATTCACAAATGATGTATTAATACATCATTAAAAAGTCGTATTTGGAAAAGGAACTTCAAAAACATCCATTAAACAGTGTATTTCAAAATGGAATTACGAATACATCATTTAAAACATCATTTAATACATCGTTTCCTTATTCCTATTCAAAATAACCATTTGGAATTGTATTTGAAGTCACTATATTAAATCCCCGATTCGAAATAACGATTGGAAATGCCATTTACCCATTGCATGACACTTTTGGCCTTAGCCTAGAAAAACTGTGTAAAACAATGCAAATTAGACGTGTACTTTAATTTTAAATTTGACATACCTTGTAGGCCCTGGAGAGTCTTAAGCTAATGAATAGAGTGTTCCTTTAATAATTATCTAATCGTACAATTAAAAAGAGTAATTTCAAAAAGAATTCACAAATCACGTATTAATACATCATTAAAAAGTCGTATTTGGAAAAGGAACTTCAAAAACATCCATTAAACAGTGTATTTCAAAATGGAATTACGAATACATCATTTAAAACATCCATTAAACAGTGTATTTCAAAATGGAATTACGAATACATCATTTAAAACATAATTTAATACATCATTTCCTTATTCCTATTCGAAATAACCATTTGGAATTGTATTTGAAGTCACTATTTCAAAACCAATTCAAAAAACCGATAGGAAAACCATTTTGTTTTAACATGACACTTTTTTGCTCTTTGTCCCCAGCCAAACAGTGTCAATCGTGAATCCATGGTCCTAATGCAAATGAGCCATGTAACAGGCTCTCTGATTGGCTAGAGAGGCAGTCCACTGAGCCAGGCTCTTTCGTGCCTCAAAGCTCTCTAGCCAATCAGAGAGCCTGTTACATGGCTCATTTGCATTAGGACCATGGATTCACGATTGACACTGTTTGGCTGGGGACAAAGAGCAAAAAAGTGTCATGTTAAAACGAAATGGTTTTCCAAACGGTTTTTTGAATTAGTTTTGAAATAGTGACTTCAAATACAATTACAAATGTTTATTTCGAATAGGAATAAGGAAATGATGTATTAAATGATGTTTTAAATGATGTATTCGTAATTCCATTTTGAAATACACTGTTTAAATGATGTTTTAAATGATGTATTCGTAATTCCATTTTGAAATACGCTGTTTAATGGATGTTTTTGAAGTTCCTTTTCCAAATACGACTTTTTAATGATGTATTAATACGTCATTTGTGAATTCTTTTTGAAATTACTCTTTTTAATTGTACGATTAGATAATTATTAAAGGAACACTCTATTCATTAGCTTAAGACTCTCCAGGGCCTACAAGGTATGTAAAATTTAAAATTAAAGTACACGTCTAATTTGCATTGTTTTACACAGTTTTTCTAGGCTAAGGCCAAAAGTGTCATGCAATGGGTAAATGGCATATCCAATCGTTATTTCGAATCAGGGATTTAATATAGTGACTTCAAATACAATTCCAAATGGTTATTTCGAATAGGAATAAGGAAACAATGTATTAAATGATGTTTTAAATGATGTATTCGTAATTCCATTTTGAAATACACTGTTTAATGGATGTTTTTGAAGTTCCTTTTCCAAATACGACTTTTTAATGATGTATTAATACGTCATTTGTGAATCCTTTTTGAAATTACTCTTTTTAATTGTACGATTGGATAATTATTAAGGAGACACTCTATTCATTAGCGTAAGACTCTCCTGGTCCTCCATATAAGACCTCAAATTGTGTGTTAAAAGGTCAACAAACGTCTTTATAATAATTCTGTGATTATCATTAACGACGCAAGTCGCCATTTTGATGTGGCTGTGACGTCAACTCGGAGAAACCGGAGCTCTGGATGATACCCGAATTTCCGAGCTGTAATTCCGGCCTGAACGACCGTTCAATTCACTTTTTACAGGTCGGAAGCCATTTTTTCCGGCGGTCCGAGTTGTCTTGAATGGGGTAAAAAACGCTATGCAGTCTGACATGAGTACGAGTAGGGCTGGGTATCAATTGAGTAGTATCGACTCTTTGTTTGTTTGTTTGTTTATTTATTTTAGCAGAGGAGGCCTAGAAAGACTGGAGAAAAGAAAATGAACAAGAGAAAAGAAGAGAAGAGACAGACAGACAGACAGAGAGACAGACAGAGAGACAGACAGAGAGACAGACAGACAGACAGACAGGCAGACAGACAGGCAGACAGACAGACAGACAGGCAGACAGGCAGACAGACAGACAGACAGGCAGACAGGCAGACAGGCAGACAGACAGACAGACAGACAGACAGACAGGCAGACAGAGAGACAGACAGAGAGACAGAAAGAGAGATAGACAGACAGACAGACAGACAGACAGACAGACAGGCAGACAGAGAGACAGACAGAGAGACAGAAAGAGAGATAGATAGACAGACAGACAGACAGACAGACAGACAGACAGACAAACAGACTTGCCTCCTCCTTTGTATCCATGCACATCATCCAGCCAGCCAGGAGGGGGAGCTGAAGGTCCTTCCTCTGGTATGTTAGGGTCAAACGCATCTGAGAATGACAAGAAGAAGGTGTTGGAGGAAATGTTATTATGGTCATAATCAATGCATAATCTTACTTAGTCAGTAATCAAGGAGAAGGCGAGAGAACCAGACATTTGACCAACTTTACAGGAGAGGCAAAACAAAAAATTACCATACTTGATGCTTTGTCCTGACTTTGTTTATTCAATTAAATATTGAATACGAAAAATTCATAAACATGTGCATGGCAATACTTAATGAACAATATTTTGACATTCGTTGAAAAAATATTTGTCCGTCTTTGTAAGTGCACTTACGCCATTTTGGCCCCAAGTGTTCAGTGTTAGGTCTTTTGGTTTTAATGATTAATAACTCTGGATTGGTTATTTATATTTCATATGTGCCTGTTTGGCAGTAGAGAGGACTCATCCAGAGCTTTCAGTTGATATATATACAACTGATTTTGGCCCCAAAGGTCCCTCTGGCTCCCACAGTCCATTTGATCAGACAGCACACTGAGAGTCCTTCAATCCAATTTTTCAAGTTCAGGATTTGAAAGCTAATATTGATGCACTGAATATATTAATATTTTCTAATATTTATAATATTGCTGCTAAAGGCCTATGTCCACCAGCTGCAGTACGGCTCTGTGCAGCTGCCTGAACAGACCCACGCCCATAGGTATAACCTGTCAGACGCATGCAGGAAAACATGTTCTTTCTTACACTAAAAGAAACGGTAAGGTTTTGAGGTGTTATTTATTTACATGTTATTATGCATTGATGTTCTTTGTCTGGTCCACTTGAGACCATGTTGGGTTGCATGTGACCTGTCAGGTCAAATGAGTTTGACACGGTCCCCCTAAACAGAGGCAGAGCCTCAGTTGTATTATGTACAGTAACAGTACAGTGTGCTATCTAAAGAAAAATACAGTCAGAGTTTGTCCCGTCGCTTCTGTATTCAGCTCATAATACTCTCTCCTCATTGTGAACTCCTCATGTGGCCTCAAATGCTCTCTCCTCATGTGGCCTCATATGCTCTCTCCTCATGTGGCCTCAAATGCTCTCTCCTCATGTGGCCTCATATGCTCTCTCCTCATGTGGCCTCAAATGCTCTCTCCTCATGTGGCCTCATATGCTCTCTCCTCATTGTGAACTCCTCATGTGGCCTCAAATGCTCTCTCCTCATGTGGCCTCATATGCTCTCTCCTCATGTCTCCTCATGTGGCCTCATATGCTCTCTCCTCATGTCTCTCTCCTCATGTGGCCTCATATGCTCTCTCCTCATGTGACCTCATATGCTCTCTCCTCATGTGGCCTCATATGCTCTCTCCTCATGTGACCTCATATGCTCTCTCCTCATGTGACCTCATATGCTCTCTCCTCATGTGACCTCATATGCTCTCTCCTCATGTGACCTCATATGCTCTCTCCTCATGTGACCTCATATGCTCTCTCCTCATGTGGCCTCATATGCTCTCTCCTCATGTGGCCTCATATGCTCTCTCCTCATGTGGCCTCATATGCTCTCTCCTCATGTGGCCTCATATGCTCTCTCCTCATGTGGCCTCATACGCTCTCTCCTCATGTGGCCTCATATGCTCTCTCCTCATGTGGCCTCATACGCTCTCTCCTCATGTGGCCTCATGTGGCCTCATACGCTCTCTCCTCATATGGCCTCATATGCTCTCTCCTCATGTCTCCTCATGTGGCCTCATATGCTCTCTCCTCGTGTGGCCTCATATGCTCTCTCCTCATATCTCCTCATGTGGCCTCATATGCTCTCTCCTCATGTCTCCTCATGTGGCCTCATATGCTCTCTCCTCATGTGGCCTCATATGCTCTCTCCTCATGTGGCCTCATATGCTCTCTCCTCATGTGGCCTCATATGCTCTCTCCGCATGTGGCCTCATATGCTCTCTCCTCATGTGGCCTCATACGCTCTCTCCTCATGTGGCCTCATATGCTCTCTCCTCATGTCTCCTCATGTGGCCTCATATGCTCTCTCCTCATGTCTCCTCATGTGGCCTCATATGCTCTCTCCTCATGTGGCCTCATATGCTCTCTCCTCATGTGGCCTCATATGCTCTCTCCTCATGTGGCCTCATATGTTCTCTCCTCATTGGGAACAATTGAAAACAGATGCTGGCGCTCAGGGGGAAAAACGCTATTATGGACAATCAGCAAGAAGTAAACCGAGTGCTGGGCAGCAGAAAATGAAAGAATGTGAGGGAAGAATAGACGAAATCAATAAAATAAAATAAAATAAAATAAAATAAAATAAAATAAAATAAAATAAAATAAAATAAAATAAAAGATTGACGAAGGTAGGTTCAATTAACACAAGCCAACTTGCTACATTTCCCCCTCCAGATAACATCCCATTCCGCAATCATCCTATGAGAAACCTGATATGTGCAGCTTCCCCACACCGGCCATATGCTAGGTTTCCACTTAGCCTTGTTTGTATTCTCACTGCCTGGTTATTATCTGTGCCAGCTGGAGGCATTCCCTGCTTTCTGCCTCCTTATATATGGGCAGGGTCACACCCATTCTCTCATTAACACTGAGGAAAGCCACAAGCTGAAACGTGTCTGTGTTGTACTGCTGCTGTGTGTGTGTGTGTGTGTGTGTGTGTGTGTGTATGTGTGTGTGTGTGTGTGTGTATGTGTGTGTGTGTGTGTGTGTGTATGTGTGTGTGTGTGTGTGTGTGTGTATGTGTGTGTGTGTGTGTGTGTGTGTGTGTGTGTGTGTGTGTGTGTGTGTGTGTGTGTATGTGTGTGTGTGTGTGTGTGTGTGTGTGTGTGTGTGTGTGTGTGTGTGTGTGTGTTGTACTGCTGCTGTGCGGATTTGGACTTTTCACATCACTGACGATGTCACTGATGATATATTATCGACGGTGTACCGGAATTTTGAGTGTCTAGGGTCCCTAGATTTTTGTGACGTCAAAATCGGGTCACAAGCCAAAAAAGGTTGAGAAGCCCTGATGTAGCCGCTCTGTTACACGGACAGTTTTGATGTCATAATAGCGTAACAGACGAGGATGTGGACAGGACAGTTTTGATGTCATAATAGCGTAACAGAGGAGGATCTGGACAGGACAGTTTTGATGTCATAATAGCGTAACAGACGAGGATGTGGACAGGACAGTTTTGATGTCATAATAGCGTAACAGAGGAGGATCTGGACGGGACAGTTTTGATGTCATAATAGCGTAACAGACGAGGATGTGGACAGGACAGTTTTGATGTCATAATAGCGTAACAGAGGAGGATCTGGACAGGACAGTTTTGATGTCATAATAGCGTAACAGACGAGGATGTGGACAGGACAGTTTTGATGTCATAATAGCGTAACAGAGGAGGATGTGGACAGGACAGTTTTGATGTCATAATAGCGTAACAGAGGAGGATGTGGACGGGACAGTTTTGATGTCATAATAGCGTAACAGACGAGGATGTGGACAGGACAGTTTTGATGTCATAATAGCGTAACAGACGAGGATGTGGACAGGACAGTTTTGATGTCATAATAGCGTAACAGAGGAGGATCTGGACAGGACAGTTTTGATGTCATAATAGCGTAACAGACGAGGATGTGGACAGGACAGTTTTGATGTCATAATAGCGTAACAGAGGAGGATGTGGACAGGACAGTTTTGATGTCATAATAGCGTAACAGAGGAGGATGTGGACGGGACAGTTTTGATGTCATAATAGCGTAACAGACGAGGATGTGGACAGGACAGTTTTGATGTCATAATAGCGTAACAGAGGAGGATCTGGACAGGACAGTTTTGATGTCATAATAGCGTAACAGACGAGGATGTGGACAGGACAGTTTTGATGTCATAATAGCGTAACAGAGGAGGATCTGGACGGGACAGTTTTGATGTCATAATAGCGTAACAGACGAGGATGTGGACAGGACAGTTTTGATGTCATAATAGCGTAACAGAGGAGGATCTGGACAGGACAGTTTTGATGTCATAATAGCGTAACAGACGAGGATGTGGACAGGACAGTTTTGATGTCATAATAGCGTAACAGAGGAGGATGTGGACAGGACAGTTTTGATGTCATAATAGCGTAACAGAGGAGGATGTGGACGGGACAGTTTTGATGTCATAATAGCGTAACAGACGAGGATGTGGACAGGACAGTTTTGATGTCATAATAGCGTAACAGAGGAGGATCTGGACAGGACAGTTTTGATGTCATAATAGCGTAACAGACGAGGATGTGGACAGGACAGTTTTGATGTCATAATAGCGTAACAGAGGAGGATCTGGACAGGACAGTTTTGATGTCATAATAGCGTAACAGACGAGGATGTGGACAGGACAGTTTTGATGTCATAATAGCGTAACAGAGGAGGATCTGGACAGGACAGTTTTGATGTCATAATAGCGTAACAGACGAGGATGTGGACAGGACAGTTTTGATGTCATAATAGCGTAACAGAGGAGGATGTGGACAGGACAGTTTTGATGTCATAATAGCGTAACAGAGGAGGATCTGGACAGGACAGTTTTGATGTCATAATAGCGTAACAGAGGAGGATCTGGACAGGACAGTTTTGATGTCATAATAGCGTAACAGAGGAGGATCTGGACAGGACAGTTTTGATGTCATAATAGCGTAACAGAGGAGGATGTGGACAGGACAGTTTTGATGTCATAATAGCGTAACAGAGGAGGATGTGGACAGGACAGTTTTGATGTCATAATAGCGTAACAGAGGAGGATGTGGACAGGACAGTTTTGATGTCATAATAGCGTAACAGAGGAGGATGTGGACAGGACAGTTTTGATGTCATAATAGCGTAACAGAGGAGGATCTGGACGGGACAGTTTTGATGTCATAATAGCGTAACAGAGGAGGATGTGGACAGGACCGTTTTGATGTCATAATAGCGTAACAGAGGAGGATGTGGACAGGACAGTTTTGATGTCATAATAGCGTAACAGAGGAGGATCTGGACAGGACAGTTTTGATGTCATAATAGCGTAACAGAGGAGGATGTGGACAGGACAGTTTTGATGTCATAATAGCGTAACAGAGGAGGATCTGGACAGGACAGTTTTGATGTCATAATAGCGTAACAGAGGAGGATCTGGACAGGACAGTTTTGATGTCATAATAGCGTAACAGAGGAGGATCTGGACAGGACAGTTTTGATGTCATAATAGCGTAACAGAGGAGGATGTGGACAGGACCGTTTTGATGTCATAATAGCGTAACAGAGGAGGATGTGGACAGGACAGTTTTGATGTCATAATAGCGTAACAGAGGAGGATCTGGACAGGACAGTTTTGATGTCATAATAGCGTAACAGAGGAGGATGTGGACAGGACAGTTTTGATGTCATAATAGCGTAACAGAGGAGGATCTGGACAGGACAGTTTTGATGTCATAATAGCGTAACAGAGGAGGATGTGGACAGGACAGTTTTGATGTCATAATAGCGTAACAGAGGAGGATCTGGACAGGACAGTTTTGATGTCATAATAGCGTAACAGAGGAGGATGTGGACAGGACAGTTTTGATGTCATAATAGCGCAACAGAGGAGGATGTGGACAGGACAGTTTTGATGTCATAATAGCGTAACAGAGGAGGATGTGGACAGGACAGTTTTGATGTCATAATAGCGTAACAGAGGAGGATCTGGACGGGACAGTTTTGATGTCATAATAGCGTAACAGAGGAGGATCTGGACGGGACAGTTTTGATGTCATAATAGCGTAACAGAGGAGGATCTGGACAGGACAGTTTTGATGTCATAATAGCGTAACAGAGGAGGATGTGGACAGGACAGTTTTGATGTCATAATAGTGTAACAGAGGAGGATGTGGACAGGACAGTTTTGATGTCATAATAGCGTAACAGAGGAGGATGTGGACAGGACAGTTTTGATGTCATAATAGCGTAACAGAGGAGGATCTGGACGGGACAGTTTTGATGTCATAATAGCGTAACAGAGGAGGATCTGGACGGGACAGTTTTGATGTCATAATAGCGTAACAGAGGAGGATGTGGACGGGACCGTTTTGATGTCATAATAGCGTAACAGAGGAGGATGTGGACAGGACAGTTTTGATGTCATAATAGCGTAACAGAGGAGGATCTGGACAGGACAGTTTTGATGTCATAATAGCGTAACAGAGGAGGATCTGGACAGGACAGTTTTGATGTCATAATAGCGTAACAGAGGAGGATGTGGACAGGACAGTTTTGATGTCATAATAGCGTAACAGAGGAGGATGTGGACAGGACAGTTTTGATGTCATAATAGCGTAACAGAGGAGGATGTGGACAGGACAGTTTTGATGTCATAATAGCGTAACAGAGGAGGATGTGGACAGGACAGTTTTGATGTCATAATAGCGTAACAGAGGAGGATGTGGACAGGACAGTTTTGATGTCATAATAGCGTAACAGAGGAGGATCTGGACAGGACAGTTTTGATGTCATAATAGCGTAACAGAGGAGGATCTGGACGGGACAGTTTTGATGTCATAATAGCGTAACAGAGGAGGATGTGGACAGGACAGTTTTGATGTCATAATAGCGTAACAGAGGAGGATGTGGACAGGACAGTTTTGATGTCATAATAGCGTAACAGAGGAGGATGTGGACAGGACAGTTTTGATGTCATAATAGCGTAACAGAGGAGGATGTGGACAGGACAGTTTTGATGTCATAATAGCGTAACAGGGAGGGTACGGTGGTGCAGTGGTAAGCGCTGTCGCCTCACAGCTCAAAGGTCCTGGGTTCGACCAAATACTCAGTATATCATGGAGCCTGCAGTAACGCAGTTTCTCCACCAAATACTCAGTATATCATGGAGCCTGCAGTAATGCAGTTTCTCCACCAAATACTCCCATCCACCTCTTCCACTGCTGCACTGCAGAGGAAGGATTAAAGGATTGAGTGTGTTTGATTTGCCTTGACTAGAACCTGCCAAACGGGTACTGGACTAGATGACTGCATGGCTCGGAGTCATACAAACTTTGCTGTGTGTGTGTGTGTGTGTGTGTGTGTGTGTGTGTGTGTGTGTGTGTGTGTGTGTGTGTGTGTGTGTGCCCTATACCTCTGTAAACAGAGCAC
This sequence comes from Poromitra crassiceps, assembly GCF_964638095.1. Lineage (NCBI taxonomy): Eukaryota > Metazoa > Chordata > Actinopteri > Beryciformes > Melamphaidae > Poromitra > Poromitra crassiceps. The sequence goes on along the minus strand of NW_028152168.1, from coordinate 222,448 downwards.
GCCTTGAATGATTAGGCTTAGGAAGGCAGCTGGTTAAGTTCTTTTTCATTTGACTGTACGGTGATGACAGTGCAATTGTTTGGCTCGTATTTGGTTTAAATACAGACACAGTGAGACTAAACTGAGTTTGAACCGCAGAAGCAGTTTATGGCCTTCCACTGGTTGATTCTGCTGCCCCCCGTCACCCCCCCCCCCCCCCACACACACACACACACACACACACACACAGCCCATGCTCTTCCTTCCCAGCAACACCTGCTAAGTGGATCAGAGGAACAGTTGTTGAGATATGAAGACACACACACACACACACACACACACACACACACACACACACACACACACACACACACACTCCTCACTTTATAGTTAGATACACAGCTCATTAGCTGGGGCTGTCATTTAATTAAAGTCACCTGTTATTTTCCTATACCAAGATGGCCGCGCGCTGATGGAGAGAATACCGTAGGTTCAGTCAGTGTTTTGGAGGCGGGATCAAACGTAACGTGAAGACTGGCTGGCTGAAGCATGTATTTGGGGCTTTTCTCTTGTTGACGTCTTCATGTAACCTCCAGCCAAACTCTGTCTTTCTTAGCTGTGGTTGTGTAGCAACAGCAGCGCAAACAATGTCACAAAACAGCATACAAAACAGCATACAATATCATGTTTGTTTTTACAACTACGTCGTATTACAGAAATATACACAATAGCACCTCGATTGAGATACTTCCGAGGCAGCTATTTTAGTGCGTCATGATTTTTGCCCTATATGAACTCCCTCCCTCCCTCCCTCTCACCCTCCCTCCCTCCCTCTCACCCTCTCTCCCTCCCTCTCACCCTCCCTCCCTCTCACCCTCTCTCCCTCCCTCCCTCCCTCTCTCCCTCCCTCCCTCTCACCCTCTCACCCTCCCTCCCTCCCTCTCTCCCTCCCTCTCACCCTCTCACCCTGCCTCCCTCCCTCTCACCCTCCCTCCCTCCCTCTCACCCTCCCTCTCTCCCTCCCTCTCACCCTCCCTCCCTCTCTCCCACCCTCCCTCCCTCCCTCCCTCTCACCCTCTCTCCCTCCCTCCCTCTCTCCCTCCCTCCCTCCCTCCCTCTCACCCTCTCTCCCTCCCTCCCTCTCTCCCTCCCTCTCACCCTCCCACCCTCCCTCCCTCCCTCCCTCTCACCCTCTCTCCCTCCCTCCCTCTCTCCCTCCCTCTCACCCTCTCTCCCTCCCTCCCTCTCTCCCTCCCTCCCTCCCTCCCTCTCACCCTCTCTCCCTCCCTCCCTCTCTCCCTCCCTCTCACCCTCCCTCCCTCTCACCCTCTCTCCCTCCCTCCCTCTCTCCCTCCCTCCCTCTCTCCCTCCCTCTCACCCTCCCTCTCTCCCTCCCTCCCTCCCTCCCTCTCTCCCTCCCTCCCTCCCTCTCACCCTCCCTAAATAAAAATACAACACTCAGTGATGTCCTAGAATACACACACAATACACACAATGCACACACAATACACACACAATGCATGCACACAGCATACGTCCGGCCCAGGATATAAAAAAATAGCAGACAGAAGGTGTTTCCCTGCAAAGATCTGAACCAAGATGGACGGAGTGAGAGAATAACATGAGGGAAAGGAGGGAGGGAGGGAGGGAGGGAGGGAGAGAGAGGTTCATTAAGGGAGTATAAGAGAGAGAGAGAGAGAGCGGGACAGAGAGAGAGGGGGAGTGAGAGAGAGGGAGAGAGAGAGAGAGAGAGAGAGAGAGAGAGAGAGAGAGTGAGAGAGTGAATGAGGAGAGAATGGACAATGTCCAGTCAGGTATGTCAGATATGTTTTAGACTCGTTCTTTATTGCAAGTTAATGTCAATAAAGCTGGTGCTTCTTCTTCTGCACTCTCTGCTTTTACTGTAGCTCTGCTTCGTGCTTGGAACCCTGAGTGCCACCTGGTGGCTAATGTCATTATGGATCATTACAATGCAATTCCAAATGCACTGTATTTTAAAAGTAAGTCACACAGTGAGAAAAAAGAAATCATGTATTGAAAAAAAAGCATCAAGCATCAATTCAAGATGCATCGAGATGCATCGCTAATCTTTTTATCATTGCATCGCAGCCCTCTGGATCAGAATTGAATCTAACCGTGAGGTGTCTAGAGATTCCCACCCCTACTGTTTACTGAGCTGGAGGTGTGGAGCTGCATCCTCGAGAGAGAGAGAGAGAGAGAGAGAGAGAGAGAGAGAGAGAGAGAGAGAGACAGACTGGACATCTATGAAAACATCTGAATGTTGTTGTTTTTTTAAATCATTTTTATAATTTTGTATCAAGTCGGTCTAAATGTTTTTATCACTTTTATATATTTTTATCAAGTCGGTCTGAATGTTTTTATCACTTTTATATATTTTTATCAAGTCGGTCTGAATGTTTTTATGATTTTTATAAATGTTGTCAACATTTTTTGTAATCATTTAAAAATATATATATAATTGATTTCATCATATAATAAACTAGAAACTAAACCAAACCCTACACTTCCATGGTTGAGATGTTGGTAACAAGCTGGGAGTGTGATCTACAAAAACACATGATTTTAGTTTGATCAGAATTGATATGATATGATGATGGTCTAAATGCGGTTTCGGAGGCTTCTCCATCCATGCCAAGTTGCTTTTTTTTTTTTACGTGAAAGTTAACGTCAATAGCCTAAATGAATCAAGAGCTTTTTGAGAGTGATTTGATTTCCCTTGTTTTGGTTCTTGAATTAAGCAGACTAGTCTTACAAATGGAAAAGGAGGAAATGGAAAAGAGTGGAGTCAGCTGAGTGCAGAAAGCATTCCTGTTCCAAAACCAGACCACACCCAGAAGAGGATCACAATCCAGATCACTGTTTGACAAATAGCGCAAAAGAAAGCCTTTCTTACTGGCTTTCTTACTCTTCACTGTAAATCTGTTATGGAATGGAATTGGTGCCAATAATAATCACTCCCCCCCCCCCCCCCCCCCCCCCCCCCCCACACACACACACACACACACACTACCTCCTCCTAAACTCAACTGAACTCCCCCCCCATAAAACTGTAACTCTTAATGTACATTCAATGTAAACTCTATTTAACTCTGACTGTAAATTCATGTAAATCCACTGCCTATTTAACGTCTATTTAACTCAGTCTGTAAATCTCATGTAAATTCGAACACTTCACCACTCATGTACATATTGTATATATTTACTCGATTTGATTGCACTTGCAACTTTGCGATTGTCTTTAGTTATCTTCCTACTTCTTATCTCTGTATATTGATGTGACCGCTACGCTGCATACAGACACTAAGACAAATTCCTTGTATGTAACTTGCATACTGTGGCAATAAAAGTGATTCTGATTCTGATTCTGAAATCTTTAGACAGAGAGGAGAGAGGAGAGGGGAGGGGAATCTGTACTGTGGAGCACACAGCAACACAGCCAAGCAAGGTCAGCCACGTGTGACATGACATGTTACTGTGGGCAGAGGGTGAAGTCTGCTTTTACCTATGTGTGTGTGTGCAGTTTATGATTACAACTAACACCAACAGCTACAGTTACCTTGGCACCATAATAGACTCAAAACTCACCTGGACATCAAACACACAGGCAATATACAGCAATGGACAACAGAGACTACACCTTCTACGCAAACTACGAAAATACAACCCCAACAGCTCCACACTGCACCTTTTCTACCAAACCTTCATGGAAACTGTACTCACTTTTGGATTTTTAGCCTGGTTCAGTTGCCTAACACTCATCAATGAAAACAGGATAACAAAAATCATCAACAGATCAAGCAAGATCTGCAGAATCAAATGCCGGGACATCACATCACTCTCCAAATCACGTGCAATACAGAAAGCAAACCAGATTATAACAGACATCACTCACCCACTCAACAGCCAATATAAACCACTCCCCTCAGGACGCAGGTTCATCAGAACGCCACTCCATAGAACAACAAGGACAAACAGAACATTCATCCCCACATCCATTGGACTAATAAACAGACTCTGATACCCCCCCCCCCCAGCACCACCCATCCAACCCCTCCCCTAGCCCAATCTTGTGATGTGTTGATGTTGCCAATAATTGTTGTTGTTGTCTTGTGCTGTTGTCTTGTACAAAACAATTTTCCTAACGGACAAATAAATACTTAATTCATTCATTCAATAACTATTTGTATGGGATGTGTGTGTGTGCGTGTGTGTGTGGCAGATCAGTGACCTGCTCAATGCCAATAGAGATCGCAGATAAGCTGTCTGTCTGTAGAATGCTACTTATGATGATGGTGTCTGCATGTGTGTGATATATGCAACCATAACTAATAGGTCATACCAATAATGATGTGTATGCAATTACATCTTATTGAATATGTAATTACTTAAATTTGATCTATAACAAAAACAACGCCTTTCTTTAGGCTGAGAGAGCGAGAGAGAGCGAGTCCTCCAAAGATATGTCGGTTCAGTCTTTGTTTTTGGATATGTGAATGTTCTTAACTAAGAGTGAGAGAGAATTGACTGAATTCTGTATGCAGAATATATAGACGGGTTTCTTGTATACAAACATTAGTGGGTGCGTGCGCGCGCAGGGACAGAGGATGACGAGAAACGCATCGAGCTGATCGCCCATTGGTTCAACACAGGTGCATCACAAACCCACAGTGAAGTGTAGAAACTTCAATTTTATAGCTATTCCAAGATGTCACTCTACATTTTACATAAATACCACCTGTAATGCCCACATTAACAATAAAATAAGTAATCTGAAGGGCTGGGTCATTTGAGCAGTGAGTGAGGGTGGCGCTAATGCATGTTTTAATTTGTTTACAAACCGCTGTTAAACAAATCTGTAGAAGAAGAAAAGCAGCAGTGAGTGTCTGGGGTGTTCGACTTGTTGATGCCTCGCCTGACTGCGCTCGGCTGCTCTCGTCTGCTTTCCAGGCGAGGCGGCAGTCAACTCAAACGAGTGTGTGGAGCATACAGTCTATATGGGGTGGAGCGGCTTTCTACCCCGGTGATGCGCGCGCATTTATGAGATGATGTTGCACAGAAACCCGTCTATAAGGAGACAATATATTTTGTTATCATTGAAGCCACATCATAATAAAGAGGATATTAATGTGATGTGTGTAGTTCTTCATAGATCTAGCCAATTACTTTTGCTGTCAAAGTGCACCAGATTGATGCATTTTATTTTAAAATGTACACAATTCTCTTTCCTGGGGGGGGCATGCCCCCGGACCCCCCCCCCCCCCCCCATACCCTTCCAAATGTCCCCACCACTTTCCAAATCAAACCTAAGCCCTTGCATGCAACCCTAATTGATCACAAAGGGGGGTAATATATACAATAGTCTACTAAAATAGCCTAGTCTAATTTACAGCTGTGCGTTTAGTAGACTATTGCACAGATCACAGACACTATTAAGTAGGGGTGTCACGATACACTCAGTTCACGATACGATACGTATCACGATACTGGGTTCACGATAACGATACGATACGATACGATTTTAACAATATTTTTTTAAACTTGAATAATGACAATATATGACTGGAAAAGTAGTATTTTATTTGAAATGCACAAATACAAAACATGCTGTTGTGGGAAATTGTTATTACAATAACAACTAGAAAAAACATGAGATTGGAGATAAGGCTTATCTTGAAATAGAATGAGTTACACCGTCACTTAGATTTACTTTGAACTAAAAGGTTTCTCAGCAGTATAAATTCTCATTATGCATCTTCAGTTTTTCTTCAAACTCAAACAACAAGACTTTTCTTAGTCTATTTTTTATGCATCTTCAGTTTTTCCTGTCAAGTAAACAGTTTTGCCAGAAACTCAATTGAATGGTTTCTCTCCTGTATAACTTCTCATGTGTCTCTTCAGAGACTTGTTCAACTGAACTACTTTCCACACATTGAACTTCAACAAACAAAGACGTTTCTTTGTCTATTTTTGAAAAAAGATTTTTTTTTTTTTTTTTTCACGATATGAGATTTCATCTCAACGATACATATCGTGACGTTTTACTATCGCGAAATTTCGTGGGACGATATATTGTGACACCCCTACTATTAAGTGACTAAAGAATATTGCAGTGACATTTCAGGTCATGAACTTGAGATGAAAATCCTTTACACGACTGAGCAAAAACCTAAACCCAAGTGTAGTTCAGTTCAGAACAGAAGAACCATGCAAAGCAGTCTGGAAGTAAAGAAGAACATAATAAAGTAGCCATATGTTGTCTTTTCTTATGTTTTAAAAGTAGAGCTTTGGAAACTCACCAAGATCTCCGTCTTTCTCGTCCATTCTCGCCTACTTCGTTCCAAGCGAGTGAGATCCGTGGAGAATGTAGAATGAAAACAGAGTCTTGCGTCGAGGCTAATCCGCCACACCTACTGTACTACAAACATCAAGCAAGCTAGCCACAATTATATTAAACTTCAAGTCACAGCTTTCAAAAATAAAAGCTCTGTTGACCCCCGAACTTAAATAATTGTGTGAATATTTATGTGCTTTCATTGTGAAGGCAATATCACTGAACTTCCGCTCATGTCCTGTCTTTTTCGGTCTAGCCTGACGCAGCTAAAGGCCACGCCCACGGCCTAGATGAAAAGAGAGGAATGTATCGCTGTAAAACTATAAACAACTACAAGCTGTCACGTTTTTTTTTTTTGCAAAAATGCAACAACACTGTCCCAACCTCTCCTCATACTCAGTCCAATCTTCGTCTCCCTCCACATATTCACCGATAGTCCCAAACGTAGCCATCGCACACACCCTGCTTAGAGAGAGCAGCGCACACACATGCTGACACGCCCGGGAACATTTAATTCTGTTGTCCCTCCATGCGCCCTGCAGCTGTGTAAAATGTCATACGAAATAATTATGAATTCCAATAGGATAAGCTTGCCTGATTAACTGAAAACAATTAAACAATAACGAAAAAAATAATATCCTAACGAAAATAGAAGTCTAATCAAGTAAATAGCCTTCAGAAAGCATCAGTAAAAGCCCATGCTGACACGCCCGGGAACATTTAATTCTGTTGTCCCTCCATGCGCCCTGCAGCTGTGTAAAATGTCATACGAAATAATTATGAATTCCAATAGGATAAGCTTGCCTGATTAACTGAAAACAATTAAACAATAACGAAAAAAATAATATCCTAACGAAAATAGAAGTCTAATCAAGTAAATAGCCTTCAGAAAGCATCAGTAAAAGCCCAGTTCCAATAGGCTACTGCTGCGCTGCTGAGACGCACAGTGTGCGACTGAAATGTCTTAACCTCGCGTCACCAGGCTCTTCTCGGCGAGAAAGAGCCTGGCTCCCGCCCACAATTGATTTTGTCACCCTACTGGTTCCGGCCTAGAGCCCGCCCTAGACCGGATGGCAGCGTTTCTAGCTCGTCAACTTTCACGTTAACTTGACAATTTGACCCAAGTATCAGAACGGCAAACAACAAAACAAAAGATGGACGTACCGAAGTTCTTTTAGAAACATTGCGGATTCACAATCTCACATCTTTTAAGCCAATACAGAAGCTTTGCATCAGACAATTAATCGAGGGAAGAGACATCACGCTAACAGCAACACAGATGTTTTTTGGCGCACTGCCTTCCGGTGTTCATTCTGGTTCCGTGGTTTACGCCCCATGACAAAAAGCGGGGTGGAAGGTGCCCAGACTAGAAATGTCTGCACTTTTGTGCCATATTCCACAATATCCAAACTTCGGATCCTTTAGAAAAAAGAGGAAGGGCCGACATTTCGAATAATGAAGGCAGGAATTTTCGTAATGGTGGGACCTATGAAAAAAGGGTGAAGGACCGCCAGTCCGAATAATGTAAGCGTGGTGCGTTCCTTTATCGCAAAATAACTGGGATGTGGAGGCTAAATGACATCACATCCGTTTTGTTAGCGTTCCATTTGCAGAAAACTTGAGCTGGGAAGTTCACTGTTCATTGGTCAGATCCAGTCGCTAGCCAGGCTAGCCATTGTTAGCCATTGTTAGCAATAAAATTGACAACATGGCATTTCGCGGCAATTTGCGCATACAAACACTGCAGCCTCATGTCCACACAGATAGAAGTTAGGCAGTGCTGTGTGTACAGCTGATTTAATGAGACACAAACAAAACAGAAGTGCTAAACAACATTACTACGATTATACTACTACTGTTGTTGCGCGGCGCAGCCATCTTGGATTTTTGAGGTTGGGGCTGCTGAGACTCCTACGAGTTTGGAATGGGACCAGCTCTGATGACGTCACCGCCCAGCTCATGACCTTTGAAGTCGTAAGATTACCAGTCCCCAGTTATAAAGGAATGCACGATTAACGTTCGGAGTGGCAGGGTTTCGGAAAGGCAGACAGTTACCCGGAAGCTGAAGCTCGTCTGCTGGCTCCGTGTCGTCACTGCCCCGCTCCTCCGCCACCTCTGGCTCTGCCGACTCTTCACCACCGCTCATGACCCCGTAGCCGCCTAGCTAGCTAGCTAGCACACTGTAGTTTAGCTAATCTAAATCTAAATCTAAATCTAATCTAATCTAATCTAATCTAATCTAATGCTAACAACAAAACAAACGCGATGCTCGGGTCTTCCTGCCCGAAAATCAGTTTCACCTCGTCACCAATAATATGTGGTAACTTCAGCTTGAAAAGACCACTTAACAACTTAATGTGCTCAGTTGTACTTTATATAAGAACGGCAGAAATAATATTTATACACAGACAGTGGCACGCATGGTATATGCAGGGAGCGGACCTGCAGATCCCAGAACAGCGGAAGTCAACCCCGTATCCCCAAAATAGGATCTGTTTACAAACAGCTACCCCTAGCGGGCGCACGGCTGTATTTACCATTAGCAATACATTAATATAATGCTCACATTATAACACTTCTCCCCCTTTAAATTCCAAACATCTTCCCGCATACAAAATGAGCAAAAACAATCACAGTGGTGACTTAACTTAACCGCGTCTCTTTTTCTTTTCTTTTTCTCCGATTCAGTGCAAAACAAAACCTGTGCAAACTCAATCACAGTTTACTAAATAACACCTGGAAAACATGGCATATAGACAGTGCATTTTTCTTTTCTTTTTTTCTAACAACTGTCCATCACACATCCATTCTGTCCGGTGGTTTGCGAGCTTGCCTCGATCTGCGCAACACTCCCATCTTTCCCACGGGACGCGAACGCAACATTGGAAGCAGCTTTTTAACCCGGAAGTATTTATCCGTAGCTAGCAACAAAACAAGACGGCTAAGTTTTATTTTTGCTGAGCTCAGAGACCTTTTTTGACATACATTTCACAATTGAAATGGTAGGATGGACGTCTGCCTCACACTTATTAAATAATCAACTGGCATTATGACTGCAGCGAAATATTTACATATAACAGATATTTCGATAAACTGTTAGCTAGCTTTCTAATGCTAACTCTTGTGGCTAGTCGGGCGTTGCCTTTTCTGAGTGTAGCTAATCAACTTAGCTAGCTAATACTTTGATGTAATTCGGTAAAAGTGATGTTTTCATGTTGTTTTGTAACTTAACTTCGTCATGTTTTAAATCACATCACATGAAACTAAACGATAACTCATCTTAACCGTTCACCAGGCGGAAGTGGAGGAATCTCTGAAGAGAATCCAGAGCCAGAAGGGAGTGCAAGGAATCGTAATTGTCAATTCAGAAGGTAACTAACATTGGCCATAACCGTCCTTTTTGTATGTGGAATTCAACAGTTGCATTTTCATACGTGATTTGAGCTGTATTCTGACTGTTTATGATAACTAGCTGTTGTGTTTACCAGCCAACTGGCTCCACCCAGTAACGTTACCAGCAGTCTCGCAATAACTAGTGCCCTTTCTCAATACTAAGAATGCATTATTGTTCTTGTGTTCTTGGGGAGAACGTTCTTGCTAGTCGTTCTTGGAAGAATGAACTCTCTAGGTCAGAAGCACACATAACGCTGTTGGCAGTTTGGGACGATGCGGTCTTGGGGGTATTGCGTAATACCAGCGCAGAGGCCACCTGCAGTACTACACAAATAAAAAGCTCAGCTGATCTATATGCAGCCAATTGTACTCTGGACGTTTTTTGTTGCTCCATTTTTCGCCATAAATGTTCGTAAAGTGGCAAGTATTGAAACCTACTATCCTGCTTGTAGGCATCAAAAGTAATCAGAAATTAATTTAGTGATGAAATAAAACTTTATATTGTAAAAAAAAAAAAAAAAACTTCCGGAGCTTTATGGCGTCTTCTCTGCTGCGATCTGCCTCCGCTTATGCCGAAAGTAATGCTGGGATAGGTGCCTTGCCAAGTTGACACAAGTCACCAACCAGAGCATCCTCGGTAAAGTGGGCATGTCGAGAACACATCCGGGAATTTTAAGCGTTCTTGGCAAAATGTGAACTTTGCATTGGAACAGTATTTGGGCTGCGAGTCTGCGACTGATGACGTTTCACAGGGACACAAGAACACACAAGAACCCTTATTGAGAAAGGGCCTAGCTCTTTGGACGTAAGACGTGAGACGACCAGCAGCAGTAAACAGTCCAAGTAACTAGCATAGATCTGATTTACCCCCCCCCCCCCCCAGTCTGTCTCTGTGCATACTCTTTTTACCACATGCGCAGCAGCGCATGGTCAAGAGAAAGCTTTTTGGGCTGAGTCATTAATAATTCATTCATTCAATCAGGAACGGATAACGATGATGATGTCATCAGTGATAATGTCATGCCAAATATTTTGGTTGTCAGTTATTTTGACTCTTGAATGTAAGAGGGCCAAGTCTTCATTAAGAAGGTCCTCATGTTTTTCTCTGAAATGGATTCTGTTGAGAAGTTCTGCCTGTGTTCTGTCGTAGCCTTGGCGATGGCTCTGCCAGAGATTGAAGATATGGAAAACATCTTTAAACCTGCTAAACTTCGGCTGTTGAAAGATGTAGTTCACATAACACACAAAGAACAAAAAAGGAAACGTGACCACAACATTTCTTCGTGGCACTCTTGCAGAAACCGTGACGTGTCTGTTTTCATAGTTAAACTCTCTCTCCAGGCATCCCCATCAAGACGACCCTGGACAACTCCAGCACGGTGCAGTACGCAGGACTGATCCACCAGCTGGTGATAAAGGCGAGGAGCACCATCCAAGACATGGACGCCCAGAACGACCTCACCTTCCTCCGCATCCGCTCCAAGAAGAACGAAATCATGATCGCTCCAGGTGAGATGCTGTTTAGACCAGGGGAAGTGTTCAGTACTAGCCTGGCATCGCCACACCAATTCACATTGCATTTGCAAATGTAAATTGGTGTGGAATCTCTGTTGACTTTCTTTTTCCAGGGGGTGTTACCAACGGGCGCAGTCCAAAACAAAGAACTTACACTGATAAGAGTGACCACTAATACATTGTTCCATTGCAACAACAGCACATAGCAAATCCACCATTTTGGTCTGGAGGAGACTACCATGGATTGGCTGTCATGGTCTGATGAACGTTCTGATGTTGTCCCATTGGCATTTTTTCAGGCCAAAATGGTGTCAAAAACAACAGCACGAGAGTGTGGAGTCTTGCGTTCAACACTCTTTGTCTAAGATGCCTCAACCAATCAGAGCAACATGTGAAGCAGCACAGAGTGACTGAAACATGTAAACAGACTAACGTTAATGATCAGCTGGTTTGCCGACTGCCACAAGGTCAGCTGTTACAGAGAGCCGGTCATTATTGCCAAATAAACCCTGACAGGGTGATGCAGTACCCCGACGTGAAGCAACCGGTAAATTTACCGTCTTCTTTCTGTGGATTGAGGGGTATGTAGTCCTCTTGAGGGGTTTTCAAAGTCTTACACTATGGGCATCCCCTCAAACACAGCTTGTATCAAGCAAGACCATCTTAAAGCCAATCTGATCTGAAGGTTTATGCTAAAATGCATGAAATTGGTTTCTTAGAAAAATACAAAATAATGATGATATGATAGAATTTCCTTCCAAAGCCTTTGCTTTTCCATCAAGGCAGCTACTTTAAATAATCTAAAATATAAGATAAGTTTTGATTTGTTTAACAGTGCATCATTCAATTTGTATTCTTTCATAGTTTTGATGTCTTTACTATTATTCTAAAATGTGGAAATAGTACAAATAAATAAAAATGCGAGTGTCCAAACTTTTGTCTGTTAGTGACAGTGTAGATTAATAACTTTATACATCAATAGACCCACCCATGCCCATACATATTATACAGATCCCCGTATCTTGTAGTTTTCCAGTGGCAGGTGAGCAACAAGTTAATTTTGGATGCTGACACTGGATCAGCCAACGCTGACACCAGACTCCTGAATGGGACATAAATGAGAAAAGGAGGGTGTTACATTTCCAGAGGGTGACATGACAATTACTATTAATTAATTAATTCATTCATTCATTCATTCATTCATTCATTCATTCATTAATACTTACAATTACTAAGTATTTCTTTGTTCTTTTAGTTTTCCCTTTATATGAAACTTTCATGGGTTTCTAAACTTTCTTTCCCCATCCAAGGGGCATTGGGGAAAATCCAGAGCCACAACCAATGTCATGCATAATATTTTGTGTCTCTTTGTAGATAACTTTTGAGTAAAGTGTCTTCTAGTGCGGAAATGATTAGTCTTAATAGAACATTAGGCCATCGCCAGAAAATTTATTATAATTTTGATAATCGTCATTTTAGTCATTTATCAAATAAAAATGTGGCTGCTGTTCAGTCTAAGTAGACCATATTAAGTATCGCTTTGGGCTCTGAAACTTGTGATGGGCATTTATCATTGCTTCTGGCATTTTATAGACTAAACCAAAAATGGATTCAATAATCCAGCCAGAGTGAAGGGCTAAGTGATCTCTTCAGATGTGAGATGGGAAAATCCTCTTTCATCTTGTTTGGGGAAATCAATCAGGAGTAATGAGATTTTCAGTTATTTGAGGTTTTCTCCCTCAGAGCTGTATGACGTGGGAGGAGAGTGATGAAGCTCAGATAGGTCTCAGAGTCGTATGATGTGGGAGGAGAGTGATCTGCTCAGATAGGTCTCAGAGTCGTATGACGTGAGAGGAGAGTGATGAAGCTCAGATAGGTCTCAGAGTCGTATGACGTGAGAGGAGAGTGATGAAGCTCAGATAGGTCTCAGAGTCGTATGACGTGAGAGGAGAGTGATGAAGCTCAGATAGGTCTCAGAGTCGTATGATGTGAGAGGAGAGTGATGAAGCTCAGATAGGTCTCAGAGTCGTATGACGTGAGAGGAGAGTGATGAAGCTCAGATAGGTCTCAGAGTCGTATGATGTGAGAGGAGAGTGATGAAGCTCAGATAGGTCTCAGAGTCGTATGACGTGAGAGGAGAGTGATGAAGCTCAGATAGGTCTCAGAGTCGTATGATGTGAGAGGAGAGTGATGAAGCTCAGATAGGTCTCAGAGTCGTATGACGTGAGAGGAGAGTGATGAAGCTCAGATAGTTCTCAGAGTCGTATGATGTGAGAGGAGAGTGATGAAGCTCAGATAGGTCTCAGAGTCGTATGACGTGAGAGGAGAGTGATGAAGCTCAGATAGGTCTCAGAGTCGTATGACGTGGGAGGAGAGTGATGAAGCTCAGATAGGTCTCAGAGTCGTATGACGTGAGAGGAGAGTGATGAAGCTCAGATAGGTCTCAGAGTCGTATGATGTGAGAGGAGAGTGATGAAGCTCAGATAGGTCTCAGAGTCGTATGATGTGGGAGGAGAGTGATGAAGCTCAGATAGACCTCAGAGTCGTATGATGTGGGAGGAGAGTGATGAAGCTCAGATAGACCTCAGAGTCGTATGACGTGAGAGGAGAGTGATGAAGCCGAGATAGGTCTCAGAGTCGTATGACGTGAGAGGAGAGTGATGAAGCTCAGATAGACCTCAGAGTCGTATGACGTGAGAGGAGAGTGATCTGCTCAGATAGACCTCAGAGCTGTATGACGTGAGAGGAGAGTGATGAAGCTCAGATACTGTAGGTCTCAGAGTCGTATGATGTGGGAGGAGAGTGATGAAGCTCAGATAGGTCTCAGAGTCGTATGACGTGGGAGGAGAGTGATGAAGCTCAGATACTGTAGGTCTCAGAGTCGTATGACGTGGGAGGAGAGTGATGAAGCTCAGATAGACCTCAGAGTCGTATGATGTGGGAGGAGAGTGATGAAGCTCAGATAGACCTCAGAGTCGTATGACGTGGGAGGAGAGTGATGAAGCTCAGATAGGCTCATCAGCCAAAAGCAGAAATCAATCAACAAGAGTACTTCTGCTTTTCATGTTGTCACTGACCTCACCGAAGCGCCATGTTGAAGGGTATACCTACCTATGGGTAGCTGCAGCGAGCGGTACAGGACGTGGATGTAAACAAGTTGAAATTGTATTAAAATACTCCGTTTGTTTGGTTTGTTGGATTTATGCCGAATCAAATAATTGTTTTGATTGATTTATAAAATATCTTAGACATTGTCCTACGACGTGTTCGTGTGTTACTTTTCAAGTATGGATTGCGATTTTTAAATGCAGTTTGGCATGGCGTTTCCTGCGTAAAGGAGAACAGAACGTTGCCGGTGGTAGTTTGACTTCGAGCTCCTATACCTGTAGGTTATATTTTCCATTCAAAATACACTCCTCATTTAGATGATCTCAGTCATATTTTGTTCTGTTGTTCCACCCACTCACAAAGCAATCGTTTGATCAGTTCAGTCCGTTAGAATGGAGATACTATAAGAGCAGCAGATTCTGTGTGCGCTTGAAATGTATTTCGTTATAGTAATCACATATTACTCAATCACACATATCAGTCACTTTTCTCTATACTTCATATACTTAGTTCTTTGTCACTACTGTATTTACTTGTATTTGGCTAGCACAGTATTGATGTTGATTGTTCATCAGAATCAGAATTATTTTATTTGCAAGTCCAGTTTGTAGCCTCTGCATTACTATCTTCTGCAAGCAGCTTTTTACGGTCACACTGTGTCTATTGATAATCTGATTATAAACTAATAGGAATGGGACAATGTGCTCATCTCACCATTATGTTTTGATACGCGATCTTGGGTCCACGATTCTATACAACCACAATACAATGTAATAAATACAAGTTCAATGATGACAAAGTCTGACTGTGCAGAAGTATGTTGTTTATTTCTGAGACACAAATCTTTCTAGCGATGGCATTGGCTGCTAGAATGTAAACAAATATTTGTGTTATTATGGTGTTATTACAAAGTTCAAATAATACAATTTGGATGGAGAGCTTGTGATATTTTTTTGTGCCGCCCGATACATACTTTAATATTTTTGCATTGTGATATATTGAATATTGGTCATCATTTTGAAGCAATTATAATCCATCTGACTTGAGTTTTCCTTGACAAGATCTGTGAACTCTGGAGTTAGAAAAGCTGATTAAATTCTCCCGCCCTTTCCTTCACAGATAAGGACTATTTCTTGATCGTCATTCAGAACCCCTCAGACTGAAACGGAAGCGCCTGCTGCCCATCTCATTTCTGTCTTTATCTGTCTCTCATATTTAAACAGCCAAAATGTTTTCCTTTTCTTTTTTGCGCGATGAAAGGCTCCAAATGATCAGACGCTCTCTTACGCACTTACTGTACAAGAAAGTCAAGGTGAGACTCAGAGGTAGATGAAATAGATTTTGTGATTTGATTGGAGTGAGAAGATCTGGTCCCTCACTGACAGGGTGTTGATTTATTTCATGTTTTATCATTCCATTTCTCCTCTATCTACCATGCGTCTAACATGTAGCAGGATGGAAGACTTGCATACCTGCTGAAATACCTACTACCTATGGCTGGAGTAGGACTTGTAACGCTGGACCAGTGTAGGCAATATGCATGTCTGCACATAGAGAGAGAGAGAGAGATATACATCGTAAAGTCGGAGGATGTCCAGTGCTTTTTTTTTCAGTTTTATCTTAACTGAACTTTTGAAGACTTATTTAGGGTTTTTATTTATTGTTTTGTTAGCAATAGTTGTTTGAAGTACAGTATTTTCTCTGGTGAGCAGCAAACTACACACCACCATCATTGCTCTGCTCCTGCCAAGCCATCATTATTATAGTTTGTGTTGGTTATGTGTGACACAAATAAAAAAGTGGAAAATGTCTTCTGTTGTAAACGTGGTCTTGTATTTACAAGTTTTCCCTCCATGATTTGCATTAATATTTGTTTCAGAAAAGGCTGAAATGTATTTAGGCTACATTGGGAAGTCTCCACTGATCTTGGTGTAGTAGTAGTAGTCTACTACAGGCGCTATACAGGAACTGAACATAATTGCAAACGAAATTATTGTTTGGAGAAAAAAATGCAGAGAAGGGAAATGACACAGGATTGATACATCTGGGATGAAAGTGGACTTGTGCAGCTACTACAAACGCTTCTTCTCCCCAGTGATACAGTAATGTACGAGTTAAATAAACAGTTTGGTAAACTACAGTACAAAGTCTGGTTGGCATCATAAGGCATCCAATCACATACAAAAATGTCTATGCACCCCCCCTAAAACTATTCTACATCTGTCTGAAAGAAAACTGAATGCGACAGTCTCCTTGGACGACTGGTTAGCGTGTTCGACTCATGGACATATAAGATATATATTATAACCCTTATGTCCATGAGTCGAACACGCTAACCAATGTTACATTGGACAATCCCATGGCCAATGGGATTGTCCCTTAAAGAAATGAAAACACATCATATTTATATTAGATTAGTATTATATGGTAATAAAAGATGTCCTTCCTGACAGTGGTGACTTGACATCTGCATCCAGCTGCTTATGAAACGAGCTGGTGGAAGTCTCCTTTACCCCGGAGGATGACGTCAGCGCCTTGGTTAACTCGCTTTGTTTGTCCGAAGCTTCAGAACAGACTGGAGAGACGAATAACACCCAGCTGAACCCACTGGCTTTCTTCTGGAGCAACTTCCTTTGGCAGCAGCTGTACTGTATATTTATCCGCTTATTATTATTATTATAATAGTGTAGTAGCAGCCACAGAGATGCCATCCGACAGACCTTTCAAACAAAGGAGGACATTTGGTAAGTAACTAACTGAAATCGGTAACAGCGAAGCTAGCTAGCTAGCTGGCCTGCTAACGCGTTAGCGACCTAGCTCATCTGGTCTGTTGTTGACACGATATTCACCTTGTAATAGCGTTATTACGTTAACGTTACAGCCTTTGGCAGCGGTTGAAAACGCAATTTTATGGCTAAAATCGTCAATATTTCAGACTTGAAAGATGCTTAAGATTATGTTCCAGTTAAGAGTGTCTTAACTTGTGTAGCTTTTTGATGGAATTCTATGCAGTAACGTTAGGGGTGAAAAAATATTGTCAGTAACGTCGTTATTCCCACTGTTAACGTTAATGGACGCGCCAGGCCTCTTCTACCCTGTTTACTGCTAATGTTAAAAGGCCATTTAGGTCACTATCACTTTAGCTTAGCAAGCCCTGTAGCTACAGTACCAGGGCCTGTGATTACACGCATTTAGCTCGCTGACTGCATCAGGATTGGTTAACGTTTCTTGTTAGCTAGCACGTTAGCTAAAAGGAAAACAACTTGTGCTGACACATTATCCCAGTACACGTGTTCAGTGAATTATGTTGTAATTTGATGCTTAATGACAGACAGTCCTGTGTTGAGAAGGGAGGAGCCAAGAATCAGTCTATTGCATAATCTGACCAAAAACACAGAAATGTGCCAGTGTGGGGCCATAAAAACAAACGTTCCCCTTTCAGAGTTGATTTATTTAGTTTAATCTGTTGGTAAAGTGACCCGATCACCACAGAATAGCACCGTTTGCTTGCTTATAAGGGACAATGCTTCACAGTGATTGGCTGGCCTATCTTTGGCTTGTGGCTGTAGTCTGCCAACCCTGCTTGATTTGGTTTGTTGGTGCACTCTGATACACTGACACACATTACTCCCATATATATTCCTAGGCTCGCCCGCTGCGTGGCCTCGCCCGCCCTGCAGCTTGCCCGCTGTGCGGGCTTGCAAACGCAGCTCGGCCGCTACGTGGCTTCACAAGCTCGCTTCTCTAACCATTGGGCCACCATGATGATGATTATATACTAGGCATCTTGCGCACGTGCTCGATTCCTAGGCTCACCCGCTGCGCGGCCTCGCCCGCCCTGCAGCGCGCCCAGCTGGCCTTGCAGCTCGGCCTCGCCTGCCCTGCAGCTTGACCGCTGTGCTGGGGCACTTGCTCCCTTGCCCGCCCTGCAGCTTGCCCGCTGAGCGGGCTCACTTGCTCTTATGACATCACATTATGATGTCACAACTTCGCATGATCGCATCACTGATGACATCACAATTGCTCTCATGACATCACCGATGTCACAATGCCTATGACACATTACTCAGGTCTTATATACTCTGATACACTGACACCCATTACTCAGGTCTTATATACAGCTCCAAGCCCTTGCTTGAGCTGAGAGTGAGCAGATGTTAGCTCACTGATAGCTTTAGAGCAGTGGATCCCTGTGTGTCCGTCATTCCCTGGCCCGCACTGCAACAAGCCTGAACCTGGGTCAAGCAGGCCAATGACAGGGTTCAGCAGATGCACAAGAGAGTCCCACAAACCAAGAGCTTGTTGATGCTGATTATATACATTCCAAGAGTAACGTGTTTTTCACCAAATGTGCCACACAGCTTGAGAGACTTATGTTCTCATTTTGCCTGAAATGGTTTAAAATTCCCTGTTTTCAAAGCCTGGACAGCACAGAGAGGCCTACATCTTCTTCTTTTTAGAGACTAGCTGTTGCTGTGACTGAGAGCTATTTTGATGCCAAGGAAGGGAGTTAACTCATTCACTGCCAATATCTGACTGGCATTTTTGGCACAGGCCAAGTATTTCCATAATGTTTGGTCATCTTTCAAGACCCACAGTAAATTCT
Organism: Poromitra crassiceps; assembly: GCF_964638095.1. Classification (NCBI taxonomy): domain Eukaryota; kingdom Metazoa; phylum Chordata; class Actinopteri; order Beryciformes; family Melamphaidae; genus Poromitra; species Poromitra crassiceps. The sequence continues at coordinate 203,495 of NW_028152168.1, read as the reverse complement.
GTACTAGGACTACAGTGATGTCCAATACCTCGAAATGAAGATCTAAGTCTCTACTTTCACCCCCAAAAAGAAAGTTAGCTTTTAGCATGTTCTGTACTCTACTTATAACCCTTTTTATACACCCCATGTTCACCAAAAAAGCCTGTCTGGAAAGAGAAAAGGGAGAAAAAAGCATTTTTGTAAAAGGGCACAATCTCAGGCATAACTCACTCTCAATTCTTTTATTTTGAACTGTATTGACATCAGACATGTAAATATTATTCGTTAGGACACAAATGACAAAAAAAAAAATATATATATATATATATATACACACATGAAGTGCTTTTTTTTTACATACAGTTTACTCGGTGTGAGTGTGCAGACAGACAGACAGACAGACAGACAGACACACCGACAGACACACCGACAGACAGACAGACACACACACACACACACACACACACACACACACACACACACACACACACACACACACACACACACACACACACACACACACACACACACACGATCCCCCTTTTAGATTTCTAACCCAACATAGGATAAGCAATAACCACGCCCTGTGGCGCTGGGATTGGCCAGGAGCAACACTGGAGGGCGAGCAGCCCAGCGATTTCATGAACCAACTGGAAGGACAGCGGGCTGCTGTGAGTGCCTTCTGCCCGCTGCTGCCTAGCTGTTCCTGTGTTTATTTTGATTTGTTCTGGTACACCGTCCTCGTCCATGTCTCCCTGTCATATCTATGATCGTTCCCGTTTTCCCCTCGGCTATTCAACACGTCCTCACCGCCCTCGCAAACTGATCGATCATTTCCTCATTCCTCCGATGATCAAACACATCTCTTGATTACTTTCTCCCGTTTTCTCCTGGCTGGCACAGAGGAAGGCGACTCCAGCTCGGCGTTTCTCCTGTCTGCACAAGGAAGCGTTACCCGTTCTCTGCTTTTCCTCCTGCTCAATTTCAAAACAACAGCTGCGGTATGTGTTTGATCGCGTGCTGTCGGCTACCCTTTGAAGGCAGGGACCTGTGTCTGTGTGACAGGCTGGGCAAGTGTTTGCTGCAGGCGCTGCACCAATAAAAACAAAAACACGTCAAACACGTCCTTGGCGGGGAAGGCCATTGCTGATAACACGTCAAAGACGTCATTGGCGGTGAATGAGTTAAGAGCAAGACAGTAATATGTGATTAATAGCTTCCAGACTGTGGGTCAGTATAGTGGCCTACCTTTGTTTTTGTTTTTATTTATAGACCTATATTTTTCAAGCGACAGAGCTGGAGCATTGTCCATCTTACATAACCAAGGAAATGGAAATAGCCCAACAACTAAACAAAAGAACCATTTACAGTTCACGGGTGTTACTTTGACACCATCTGAGCTTTGGACCCTGTCCGCCCAGGTGTAGGGTATGTTGTTAAACCAGACAGGGTGAAGGGGAGGTTGTTAAACCAGACAGCGACGAGGTCAAAACATCACAAGCTTGAAGCAGGTACTGAACAGAAAAGAGACACTGCAGAAAAATGGAGACGTGCACGTACAAATGATATGCAAAGTTATTCAACATGTAAATGGAGTTACCACATACACACACAAAGGACCAAAATAAATGTTTATTTATAAAGCACAGCGTACAAAAGATGCTTGTAACAAAGTGCTTTACAAAGAAAACGAAAGGACAGAGTGTGATGAAATAATCCTGTAAAGATTGAACAGACGAAATAATCCTGTAAAGATTTAGCAGATGAAATAATCCTGTAAAGATTGAACAGATGAAATAATCCCGTAAAGATTGAACAGATGAAATAATCCTGTAAAGATTGAGCAGATGAAATAATCTTGTAAAGATTGAGCAGATTAAATAATCCTGTAAAGATTGAGCAGATCAATAATCCTGTAAAGATTGAGCAGATCAATAATCCTGTAAAGATTGAGCAGATTAAATAATCCTGTAAAAATTGAACAGATTAAATGCACGTCTCATAAATGAGAGGGTTATGCTTGAATGGTTTTCAAGTGTTGAGGTAATTAAAGGATGCTTTTGAAATCTGTGTTCAAAGCGACACCAGGGAACTTTGCACTTTGGCGCGTCCCAAGTGCCAGCAGAGATTAGGCAAATCTTAAGGACTTCATTACCCAGAAATCCTGTAACGTGATGTCAGTAAACTGCACACTCCTCAGACCTAAATGTTTTCTTCTGAGTGGCAGGTAGGGGCGGAGACGGTGCGGGACATTACTCTTTTCTGTGAGTCCAGCCTTTTCTGGACTTGGGCGCTTGCTTGTTGCGGTTTAGGAGAAAGATTATATTTTGTTATTAAGTTTCCATTTGTGACTGCCAGTAGCCTAACCTAACCTAGTAACCATACCCAACACCAGAAAATAATAATCACAACCAACACCAGAAAATAACCATACCCAACACCAGAGAATAACCATATACCCAACACCAGAAAACACACAGACAGTTTGCACAGACACACACCCCTCCCTAAACTGGTGCAGTCTCTGTGACTTGAGGCCTGATGTTTATGGATTATTATAAATTATTATTATTATTATTATTATTTATTGTCTGCCTGTGTTTGTTACCTGCAGCTGACCGCTGCAAAGAGGTCCAGCAAATCCGTGAGCAGCATCCCAACAAGATCCCGGTAAGCCGCTGCAGCTCGTTCACATATTTAGAGATTTGAGATAGATTTGAACACAACACACCTTCCTCCCACAACAACAATACATAATTATATATTATTATATTATATTAATGATATATTATGCCATTATTTTCACACTCAACTGGTGATCCATCTCCCCCCTTAAGAATCTGTGTGTGGGTGCACTGTGCATGTACAGTACTTGTACTTGTGCACATGCTTGCCTAGTTTATTGAGTGTCTTGTGCATGTGATGAGTGTAGCGTAACGATGTGTGTGAGATACAGTAGAAGTATAATGTAGAGAGGTGTGTGTGTGTGCACGCTGCCTCGTATATCCACCGCAAAGGTTAATGTATCATTTGGGAAATTTGATATAAAAGTCATTGAACAATTTTAATATTTGACAATCAATGATGACAGATGTCTACCAAAGGTGTTGAGCAACGTGGGCTACAGATTGACTGTTGCTGCTGTGCCGGCAGGTGATCATTGAGAGGTATAAGGGAGAGAAGCAGCTGCCCGTTCTGGACAAGACCAAGTTCCTGGTGCCTGACCATGTCAACATGAGTGAGCTGGTCAAGATCATCAGGTAAACCCCCCCCCCCCCCCCCCCCCCCCCCAATCAAATACAACTGCTTTTCTCTGCCTAACTGATCTCACATTGGTTTACATTCGGAATGAGCCCGCCCTGCGTTATGTCTGTCAACTGTTATGTCCGTCCCGATTACTTGTTCATAATAGGAGAGTACTCGGATATTGAAATTACTTAAAATGCCCATCCCTGATAGGGATGTCACGATACTATAATTTCTACTTCGATACCGATACCCAGGAAAATATCGCTACTCGATACCATTTTCGATACCACGGGAAGGGGATGACAACACATAAAGAGGCATAAAAATAAAGTTAGACAGATGGATGGACAGACGCGCACTTCTCCATAATCTAGGTCTGATCAAACATTGAATTTAGACAGCAGATTAGCCCTGCTGCTCTAGCCATCAGAACACGTTTAGCTTGTTGAAGCAACAGATACCCGCCAATTTTCATTAAAAGAAAGCACTGATTGTATCAAAACTGTTGCAAATGAGTATTGTATCCGATTCAAATTTTCAGTATTGATACTTTTCAATACTATCGACATCCCTAACACACACACACACACACACACACACACACACACACACACACACACACACACACACACACACACACGTGTGTTACTGCTCAGTATATTGGTACATGGGTTGTGATTGGTTGCTAAATGAGGTAACAGTGTATTGGTTAAGTTCATTTGAGGTGTCTGTTTGGTATGTGTATATATTTGGAATTGTCTGTGCGCATGCGTGTGTGCTGCTATTTTTCTATGTAACAAGAGAGCGTGTGTGTGTGTGTGTGTGTGTGTGTGTGTGTGTGTGTGTGTGTGTGTGTGTGTGTGTGTGTGTGTGTGTGTGTGTGTGTGTGTGTCAGCCTTACTCAGACACCTTGTGAGAGTCTCGTTTCTCAGGCTGCTGTTGACCAGTTTGTTTACAGGCCTGACCACTGCGTCACTCCTGAAGGAAGGAGAGAGTAGAGGAGCACAGCACCTCCAGTGAGATCAGCATGTTCTTGTCCTATAGCACAAACCAACCATGATATATATCTGTGGGGGTTGATATGGTCGACAAATACTTCAAACCAGATGCAACTCACTCTCTCTGTCTGTTTTCAAACCAAAACTCTCCACCTGTTAGAGTTTGAAGTCACTCCCAGTCCCAACCCCTCAGTCTCCACCTCACCTCCGGTGCCCTCTGACACCTGTCACACAGTGGTGAGACAGACGGGAACATCCTGTGTAGTTTATGCTTGGAGTAGTGAAGACGGTGAGCGACATTAAATTGGATCAGCTGGTGTCTGCTATTAACTGAGCAGAGTTGTACCACAAACAGACTCATTTCCCATATGATGTCAGATAAATTAATACCAAGTTCCCCCTGCCATGCTTCTCTAATCCTCTCAGTAGAGGCCGTGTTGCAGTTGTCCAACATACAAATCTAGAGATAAGATGCTTGGAGTGAGGAGGGCTCAGCAATACATCGAAAAAAGCACGTTCATTTGGGAGCGCTTCAAAGGTGTAAATCTTGGAACGGACATAATTTCTGATTTGCAGGAATCTGAGCCAGTTCGTGCCAAGCGACTCAAATTTCCTCTCCAGTAGATCAAAAGATGCAAAATGACCATCTATGTATAGGTCTTTGATGGAACCTAGCTGCTGTGTAAGTTTATGGAGAAGTGTGTGTCTGTGTCCGTCCATCTGCCTTCGTTTATTTGTATGCCTCTCGATGTGTTGTCATCACCCGCCACCAGTGAAGCCAAAGTGCTTTGCAAGTCGGCCTAAATGTGAATAAATAACGCAAAGTTTTGCTCCTGGAACAAATAGTAACTGCTGAATGTCCTCCACCCCCCCAGGCGTCGTCTGCAGCTGAACCCCACGCAGGCCTTCTTCCTGCTGGTCAACCAGCACAGCATGGTGTCCGTGTCCACCTCCATCTCCCAGATCTACGAGCAGGAGCGGGACGAGGACGGCTTCCTCTACATGCTCTACGCCTCGCAGGAGACCTTCGGCTGCTAGAGAGGACAGAGGAGGCGAGGCAGGAGGACATGTTGAGGTGCTGGGAGGGAGCGGGAGAGGAGAGGCAGGAGGACATGTTGAGGTGCTGGGAGGGAGCGGGAGAGGAGACGGCCACCTGAAACCTCCAAACCTCCAGGATCCACGTAGCACCCTGTCACACAGATAAGACTCTGTGACAGATCCCCCCCCCCCGTCTCTATCTCTCTTTCTCTCTCCCTCTCTCTATCACTCTGTTGTAGTCGAACGCCCTCCTCATATCGGTCAGTAAGTACACGAGCTACAAAACAACCTGCGCCTCTTCTTCCCCGCCTCGGAGACACAACACGATCCTTTCTAATAGTTCTATGTTCCCTCTTGTTCCTTTGCTCCCATGTTCAGAGTGACTGCTGTCTCTGTTCTGACCAGTGAGTTTAGAAGGTGGTTGTGATGTTCCACCAACAGCGCTATCGATCGACGTGTCACCCCCCTAAACCCCGAAATACAAAATAAAATAGAATTCTCCTCCAGGCTCAACTTGAAACCAGGCGGTCGCTCGCAAGCCGGAGTCGCAGTTGATGATGTAATTTGAAGCTTGGCCTGATAAGGCCATCGATACTGCTTGGTGTTCTAACCTCCCATATGTACGCAGACAGCAGCACAGCACAGTTAGGTTCATAACTATCCATGTCATTTGCTGCGTTTTTAGCTCTGTCATGGCAACAACAGCAAAACAAGCTAGAAGCTTTAGAGTTTTGGTGATCGGTGTTCGTTTGATTTTAATGGGAGGTTTTTTACTCTTTTTTTTTTGTTTTCAATTGTTTCTTGTTTGAGATATTTGATGTAGTTTAGCTTGTGTCATATATCTGGTTCTGAGTTTGTTTGAATTCAGTTTGAGTTCACCTGAAGCTCAAACTTGCCAACTCACTACTGGCTACCACTGAGCTGACATTTTTGGGCGTTTAATTTACTGTTCTATTCGTGTAGATTTGGAAACATTTACAGCAATCTCACATGTGCAATACTCTTATCTATCCACTTAACCACCTAGTTAGTAGATCGCCGGCGCACCACGAAAGACAATTATACATAAGAGCAGTAGCACTATTCATATTGTCTGTCACACTTTCTTGTACACTGCACCACTCCCTCCCTTGATAACAGCGACTGTAGCTACTAATAACAGTACTCTGTCGAGGAAAGGGAAGTTAGCTAACATCACTAGCCACACGCTGCTAAAGTCTGGCCGTGGGCCGGCAAGTTAAAGTTCTTGTTCAGGGCCTCAGCGGGTCTCTCTCTCTTCAGAGCATTGACCCATGTTTGTGTGTGTCTCTGTCCCCGTAAAAAGCACAGCACATCTGTAGTGTCACAGTTCACCCGTCGGTCCCACTGCCCAAGCCCCTCCCACACCCACACTCAAACCTCATTCGCCCATCTTTATCGTCTCATAAACAACCAATCAGGTGAAGCGGATTTAAACGGCTCATCGTGTAGATGTTAGGCAGGTCGTGTTTGAATGGAGACACAAGGGATGCGCTCAGTCCGGACGGTTCAACGCAAAATGAACTGGCTTCTTCTCAGCCTTCCTGCAGGGCTAATCCAGCCACAGTCCTCTGGAGTTGAACCGAAACGCCACATCCAGGGAAAGAGCGGAGCGTTTGACCTTGAGAGCGAGCGGCTTGTTTAGGATCGGCAGGAGAGGAGGGGAGGTCGATGCCCCAGGAGGTCAACACGGGGTTAACAAGCAACTGTATTAGAAGGTGGCTTTGTTTAGGCACGCTTACCGGGACGTTTTTTTCTTCTTCTTTTGGCACGCTTAGGCGGTGCAGCGAAAAGCCAATGAAAATGATCCTGTTTTATATTTGACAAAGGCAGTTATCAAATCCTACTAATGCGTAAATTTGGCTTAATTCAAGAACCCCGCCAAAAAGGGAAATCCACACACTCAAAAAGATATCTTGATTTATATTTCAAATTTAAAACAAAGTTTATGCAGCTTGGCAAACTTATTATTATTATTATTATTATTATTATTATTATTATTATTATTATTTTATGTCAAATGAATCAGTCAGTGTGTTTTTAATCTGGGGCAAAAGAGCACTGCACTTGACTTGTATTCCCGGTGTGCGTCTCCTGTTAGGGCGATAACCCCCTCCCCAACCCCCTCCTGCGACACGATGGCGAGCTTGTAAGATTGCAGCGTGCGTGTTATCGTAGCATAGAGTTGAGCATTAGGGATATTAAATAAGATATTTCATGTAGGAAACGAATGAGCTTCTTTTGCACATATATTAAATTAATACAAATATAAGAAACAACTTGGCATTGAAGTTTTGTAGGAGTTTAATTACTGTATCTATACAACATTATTATTCTTTTTGTATCTGCTCCACTCTTTTAGGGCACTGCTCTCTGTGTATGTTTCTTGTCTGCCTTTTGTTTAATAAGACTTTATAGATACAGAAAGGGTTGTGAATACAAACCTTGCATGTTATTTTCTTTTTTTTTTATAAATGTATATTGATTTTACACAATAGATATAATTGTACTGTTTTATTTAAAAAAGAAAGAAAAAAGTGTCTTTAGGATGTTTCCAAAACCAAAAACTGAAAATAAGTGTATGTGTATGTTTGAAAAAAGAAAAGGAGGGAAAAAAAAGAAATGTGTGCGTATAAACGATCATATAATCAGTCCTTATTACGAAATGTTTTCTTTAGGCTTTCTGACATCGTCACTGTCTGGAGGGTTTGTAAATAGGCGCATTGCTACAACTTTATTTCAAGCATTTGCCAATAAAAAAATGTTGCCTTGAAAATATTTTTCCTGTCGTGTTTTGCACTGATAAGCTAAGTTGCAGCAAATCCCCATAATATGATAAATATGATCAATGTAAAAAGGGGGGGAAGAGTTCTGGGATTAATTTCAGAGTTCTGATTTATTCTCAGAATTCTGATATTGTCAGAGCCCAAATAATTTTTTCACCTGTGAACCTAATCCTCTTGGATATAGTCATGGAGTTTAACTGTGACCTCAGAGATGTATTTTACCACTTAGAAAACATTCAACAGTCGGTGACGAATGTAGAATGACAGAAATGTTACCTGCTGGCTTGACAGTCTGGCTACTTTTGATCTTATTTCACCATCATTTTCTTTCATACTGATCAAATCCAAAATCTTGTCAGTTGCTTCACTATCTCAGGTCTTGTGGCGACTTGGTGGTGAGCAGTATGGAAGCAACCCCCCGTTATTTATTTTTACGCCTCCACCGGCGATAGCCAGGCCGGAGGCATTATGGATTTGGGTTGTCTGTCCGTCCGATGTTCGTTAACGTGATATCTGAAGAACGTTTTTGCAAATTTGCCTCAAACATTGACTTGGACTCAAAGATGAACTGATAAGATTTTGGTGGTCAAAGTTCAAGGTCACTGTGGCCTTGAACCCCATTTTCATGCTCTTTAACGCGACATCTCAGGAACGCCTTTAAGGAATTTCTTCGAATTTGCCTCAAACGTCGACTTTAAGTCGCTCTCAAGGACTCAAATACTCAAGAATGAACTGATAAGATTTTGGTGGTCAAAGTTCAAGGTCACTGTGACCTCACGACCGCTCATTTCATGCTCATTAATGCGATATCTCAGGAACGCCTTGACAGAATTCCATAAATTTGTCTCAAATGTCCACTTGGACTCAAGGATGAACTGATTAGATACACTAATGAGGGTTTCCAACTTCCAATCATGGAAGATGGAAACCCTCATTAGTGTTTTGCTTGCACCTGTGTTTATCCTGCCTGTTCGACACAAAATGGCCCCCGTGAGAAGGGTCAATACTGCTGGGCAGTAATCCAACTCTGAACCACTGAAGCTCAAAACCTCCAAATTGGCCACAGGTGTCATTTACAATGGGGACATGTCCCCACCACTTTTCAACAGGTGACGCCCTTGTGTACTGAGATGTCAAATATGGTCTGACAGAGAAGTCTGTAAAAGTATGCAATTTTGAAATGGAAAATGTGTAGGAACCCTGCAGACAACAATAGCTCTATAACAAGATTTGAACTGATTTGTACAATGGAACAGGGTCCAGGTTAAAAAAGAAGAGTCAGTTATTTTTTAACAGTAAAGGAACTCTTCAAATGGACACAAGACCTAAATGTAGGTAATTGCATGAGGGCTCTAACCTGACGCTGCCAGATGGATGTAAGTTCGTTCACATTTGTTTCACAACCAACATGGGTGGGATTGTGAATTTGTGGAACAATGCCGCCCCCATCTGGCGGAATCAGGCTATGAGGGCTCGGCAATAATATCAATATTGTGATGAGATATTGGCTTAGATTTTGGTTTACTGTCAGGGAAGGAAATTTGCATTTTATTGTTGATCAGTCTTGTTTTAATAAAAGTGATTGTGTCTCTCACACGTGGCTTTGACTTACAACTGAACATTTAGCTCACTTGGTAGAAAATACATTCAGCCTCAAAATACCCAGATGGGTTTATTGGTCCATATCGCCCAGCCCAAAATTGTGTTTAGCATGCCAACCTAGCTCAATCATTTTTGTCAATCATGTCATTTGGCAGCAGAGGGCGCTACAGACCACCAGTCAGCTGTTTTAAAGCAGAAAGCAGAGCCGGATAACTGGATAAGATTTCATAATTGCATGCAATCAATATAGAGACCATTGATGAAGATCAAATGAATTGTAACAGCTATGATGCAGCAATACGAGGGATCAGCCGAGCAGCATTTTGGCAAACAAACTGCATCACTGGGGGAAAACAGCAATGGGGACCCTATGGAGCCAGCCTTGAACGTCTCACTCTAGCCCCAGCTGTCCCGTTTACATTTTAAAAACGGCGACAGTTCACACAACTTTAACATGACGTGCATATATTATACATCAGACTCTTGAGCTACCTCTGCTCTCGCTCAAAACATCAAAAATATAAGCGATGTGATGTATAGTTAAAGAGATATTGTTTGTTTGGCACAACTCATACTAGTTAACTGCCGCGGTTCTGGGGAATTTGCGGTGTGGTGACGTCACGCTGATTCCTCATATGCAACCAACAAGACAATAATCTGTAAATGTGGCTGTAAAAATTCTCATCACTTTTCTTTTCGATCCCTTGACATAATCTGAAAATAACTGGAACCAAAAACCATACAGATACAGAATATGAGTGATTCAATTTTATTATACAAGAGGCCAGATAACCCATGTTCTCCAGCCAAGGCTTGATTCATGACACAAAAAGACAGAAGTAAAAAATATGACTACCGTACATTTTCCACTTCGCACAATTCCAAACTGCATTTCACTTCGCGCAGCTCAGGGAGAGCATCTCTCTTAAAAACCTGACATGCCACATTCAATTCAACATGTTTCTTGATATTGTCCCTCTCTTTACAGAGAAGTCTATGTAAGCCTTACATACACTACAGCCAATTAAACCACACACTGCCTCCATATTACTGTCAGTTTGCTGGACACTCTGATATCATTCCTTATCAGCTGATCTCAGAAAGGGAGGTTTATCATCATTGTATTGAGAGGAAGCATCACCGTAAAAGAGCAGCAGCTACACGCATGTCCTAAGAGCCTTCAATCATTTTCCTCATTTTTAAGCAGATCTTTTTAAATTCATGCTCCATCTAAATTGACATGTAGTTTGTTCGAGATTTGCGCTTTTTCTCTTTTTCTCAGGTAAGAAGTTGTCTTGTTTTTGAGGGCCGATGGGGATGTAGATGTAGATGGGGGTCACTTATCAATCACGTATCAATAAATGGTAACGTGATAAATGCAGTGGAAACAGATTATGCTTGCAGTTGAAGAGCAGCGCCTGGTAATCCAGAAATCGCAATTTATGGTCTACAGTATGTACGTTACCTTTGTAGATAATCAAGAAACTGTAAATTAAGAACGTAGATGTGTTTAATAGAGCTTGGTCGCTGCTTGCGCCTGTATCGGGTCTAGCAGCAGAGGCAGACAGCCTCAAAGACCAGGTGATTGACAGCTCTATAATTCGCATAATAGCAGCGGATGGAAACACGCGTTATTTCGCATTTTCTTTTGACGACTTTCTGAAAACTCGATTAAAATTTGCGACACCTTTGGATGGAAACCCAACTACAGTTTCAGACAGCAAATTGCTCTTCACTTGCACCGATTTGCACGCCCATACGTTCGTGACCGCCCGGAGAGCTATGAGACACGGTAGATCATGCAATTTTACTAGCCCGACTTTTTTGTAAAGATAATTTGTATGGTAAATGGTAAATGGCCTGCATTTATAAAGCGCTTTACAGTGAGTAGGTACATTCACCCATTCACACACCGATGGCGGCAGGTTACCACGCAGGCACGCCAACGGGAGCAATTTGGGGTTCAGTGTCTTGCCCAAGGACACTTCGACATGCAGACTGGAGGAGCCGGGAATCAAACCACCGACCTCTTTTATCCAAAGCGATTAGTGGACGACCCGCTCTACCTCCTGAGCTACAAATTGTTTTATTTATTTAGTTTTAATATATTTTAAATGCAAGACAAGCCTGACACAAGGCCGATACACCTGTATCAGGTGCTTATGTGTCTAGCTGCTAGACAAAAAGGTGGTCTATCTTTGCCTAAATTAATCTGGTATCATTATGCATCAATGATGGGTCAAGATTGAGGAAGAACTGGTGTCTCCTTCATTCCCCTGTCTTGAGGAAGTAGGGTGGGAGGACTGCAGAGGAATGGCATTGATGACCCTCCGTCTGTTCTCCAGTGTAGCTGCTAGATAGAGGCATAGCCTGATTTACTCCAATTAATTGTATATCCAGATATAGCTGAAAAAGAGTCTATGACTAATCCAATGTTTACAGCTGCATAAAATGCGCTCTATAAATACAGTCCATTTACCATATACTGTATATGTAGGCGAGTGAGTTATACTTGTTCACCAGCAGAAAGATGCTGGTTGAAAGTGAATGTTGATAAGCTGAATTTGACACCTCATTTTGTTATATGGGTGAGCTAGCTAAACACAGCATGGGCTATGATAAAATGTCAGCAGGCTACAGTGAAGGTTATTGATATTATCTTCATATTGACTGAGTATTTGTTTTATTTCATTTATTTTTGTAATCTGAGAAACTTGACGCAGTTCTGTTTTCCTGTTACAAGCTGCCTGTATGCTATTTACGTGGTGCTTAAGAAAAATAATAGAGGTCCGCACACTGTATAATGCTCCCGAAGTGGATTTATTAAAAGCACAACGTTTCGGACGTCACGTCCTTCATCAAGGTGCAATCAATTTACGTGGTGCTGCCAGAGAGAAAAGGCAATAAATGCTCTACCTCAACCACCATCACGACTCCTGTCTCCCTTCTGTGCCACTGTCGTCTCCCTCCATCCATCCCAGAGTCAATATACTTTAAAAATACACAACGCAGAGACTGTTATAAGGGGTGTAAGGTCCGACAGACGGCAATGGGGACCCTATGAAGCCAGCCTTGAATGTCTCACTCTAGCCCCGGCTGTGCCGTTTACATTTTAAAAACTGCAACAGTTCACACAACTTTAACACGAAGTGCATATATTATACATCACTCTTGAGCTACCTCTGCTCTCGCTCAAAACATCAAAAATATAAGCGATGTGATGTATAGTTTTAGAGATATTGTTTGTTTGGCACAACTCATAGGGGAGAGTGGGGTGAGTTGTGCCACTTTTTACTTGAGGTGTCTTTAAAGTGAGGGCATGACAGTAATGCCTCCAACTACAATATGTACATATATTTCAGGATGTTGTGCACCACTGGGAACACTCCCTTTGGATCTTAAATAAACTGTTAAAAAAATATGGCTATTCTTAAAAAAGTGGTCTCTTGGCACAACTTGCCCCCGGTGCAGGGTAAGTTGTGCCTTTGGAGAGAATACGTTGGGGTAAATTGTGCCATTGATTACTGAAGTAAAACAGAACATTTTCATCTCATATACTGTAATGCTATATCAAAGCAAGACAAAATAAAGATAACACTAAAGTCCAGTGTACTATAACAGGGTTAAACAAGGCTAAACGGTAGCAGCAGTTGACCTGCATATTTAACATTTTCAGAAATAAAAATTATGTTCAAAATGAACAAAATCAACTATCACAGAGCCAGGCTACACTTGCCAATACTGCAATATTCTTCAACAAGGTCTATTTAAACATTTAAGAACAAAATGAAATAAAATTTCACTAAATCAACTGCAACTGCACTGGCACAACTTAACCCAGGCCCTTTGGCACAAATCACCCCATCCCCACCATTTTAACAAACTTGTATCATATAGCTGGTTTGGAGATAACATCATGCTAACGGTATAGCCTCATATTGTAGCTTACTAAAACACTAACACATGTGTGAAATGTTTTCAAGCTTGTCTATAATTGTTCAGACACAACAATCAATAAACCTTGATCATAAAAAATTTACTTTGAGAGGCAAAAAAGTTTTTTAAACTTAAATGTGCTTAGCTCTTGTGCCATCTGCCTCCCTTCTTTGCAGAGTGAGTAAAATGGATGCCTCTTCAAAAATGTGTGGTCACATGACCAATTTCTTCTATGGTTTTCTAGATACAAGGGGTGGCACAACTTCCCCACTGGCACAACTCACCCCACTCTCCCCTACTAGTTAACTGCCACGGTTCTGGGGGATTTGCGGTGTGGTGACATCACGCTGATTCCTCGTATCCAACAAAGACAATCTGTAAATGTGTAAATTATCACTTTTCGATCCCTTGACATAATCTGAAAATAACTGGAACCAAAGAGACCATACAGAGGATGGGTGATTCAGTTTTATTATACAAGAGGCCAGAGAACTCATGTTCGCCAGCCAAGGCTTGATTCATGACACAAAAGACAGAAGTAAAAAATATGACTGTACATTTTCCACTTCGCACAATTCCAAACTGTTTCACTTCACGCAGCTCGGGGAGAGCATCTCTCTCCAATGACATCAGGACATGTTGATTTAAAAACCTAACATTCCACATTCAATTCAACATGTTTCTTGATATTGTCCCTCTCTTTACATACACTACAGCCAATTAAACCACACACTGCCTCCATATTACTGTCAGTTTGCTGGACACTCTGATATCATTCCTTATCAGCTGATCTCAGAAAGGGAGGTTTATCATCATTGTATTGAGAGGAAGCATCACCGTAAAAGAGCAGCAGCTACACGCATGTCCTAAGAGCCTTCAATCATTTTCCTCATTTTTAAGCAGATCTTTTTAAATTCATGCTCCATCTAAATTGACATGTAGTTTGTTCGAGATTTGCGCTTTTTCTCAGGTAAGAAGTTGTCTGGTTTTTGAGGGCCGATGGGGATGTAGATGTAGATGGGGGTCACTTGTTGCTGCAAGCAAGTGAGACACATGATCAAAAATCTATTTTTCTATGTTTCCCAGCTGACTGCGACTAAAGCGACAAAGTTAGGACAACTTCTCGTGTATTGTCTCCCATCAGAGTTGCCCAAAAAAAGTTCCCCCCTGGCTGTGTCTTTAGAGAAGTCCAGTCTCCCATTCATCTGTCTGCCACTGACAGAGCTTAGATATACAGGCAGTCTGACAAGGAACAGAAATCAATCTCATTTTCAATTCTTTTTTGGCATGGCCTCGCTCTTCCTCTGGCTGTCCAAACGGGCACAAACATTCAATCTCATTTCTACCTCTTTGGAAAAATAGGGTGTGTGCGACTGTGCGTGTGTGTGTGTGTGTGTGTGTGTCACATTTGTGCCACAAAGCAGGCTTAAACATCAGATTCTTCTGTTTCTGTGTGAACACAAGTTGTTTTTCCATCCACCTGTTCTTATGCGAATCTTCAATTTGTGCATTAAAAAAATGAGTGGAAAAAGTTTTCACGTTTGGGGGGAGGTGGAAAAGATGGCCGTATCAATGTAATGTAATAAATGCAGTGGAAACAGATTATGCTTGCAGTTGAAGCGCAGCGCCTGGTAATCCAGAAATTGCAATTTATGGTCTACAGTATGTACGTTACCTTTGTAGATAATCAAGAAACTAAATTAAGAACGTAGATGTGTTTAATAGAGCTTGGTCGCTGCTTGCGCCTGTATCGGGTGACGGGTCTAGCAGCAGAGCAGCAGAGGCAGACAGCCTCAAAGACCAGGTGATTGACAGCTCTATAATTCGCATAATAGCAGCGGATGGAAACGCGCGTTATTCCGCATTTTCTTTTGACGACTTTCTGAAAACTCAATTAAAATTTGCGACACCTTTGGATGGAAACCCAACTACAGTCTCAGATGGCAGGTTGCTCTTCACTTGCACCGATTTGCACGCCCAGTTAAACCGTAGCTGAATCTAACCACCCCACAAATGCTCTTCAGCTTCTCTGAAAACTGTTGCTCTTTAAAAACAAAAATCTTGACTATGTCCAATCCCAGTCAAAACAAGAATCAGCTGTTACACCTGGTTAGTTTGTAAAAAAAAAGTTTTTTGAAAAAAGTGATACTGTTTTTGTTTGCTAGGTCACTGGAAAAACAAAGAATGGAAACAAAACAGCTGGATAGGATCTGCAGCGTCCAGTGAAAGAAACCGGTGGGTGTGGATGTGTGAAACAGGCATGTGATGATGTAAGAACATTAAGGTCCAGCACCTTGTTGGCTTCGCCAAGACGCAGCGGAGCACAACTCCTCCACGGTGAGGACCTGGAGAGACAGCTTATGGAGAGAGAGAAGAGTGAAGAGAGAAGAGAACAGCGTTAAAAGTCGCAAAGAAACTGTGAAACAGGCAGTTGAGCCAACGAGTACCAAAAGATGTGGGTCAAATAATTGTAAAAGTAATTTCAAATAACTGGTAGTGTTTTCAGCTTATTTAATCAACGATAATAAAGGCCAAGATAATCAGAGGAAAGCGTTCCCAAAGTTGATTGAATGATTTGGATTTAACGAGCTCACCTGTCGATGAGCTAGTCTCTCATGGTGGTGGCGATGGCGGACGGCTGCGCGGCGTCGCTCAGTCTGAACACGCTCTCGATGACGGACAGCTCGGTGCTGGTGGTGTCCAGGCCGCAGAACGCACACCAGTCGTTCACCACCATGCCTGCTGCGATCACCTCGCTGCCCCGGTTCACTGTTCCAGCCTGGGGAGGCGGGGGGGGGGGGACATTAGTTAGCACACTAGTTAGGGGACATTCACACCAAAAACGTTTTTTTTCAGTCAGAACGCTATGAAAATCATGGTGAGAGCGCTTCCATTGTGCACAAAACACAGCGCACGGAGCGTTTTTTTCTGCTCCGTTTTGTTTCCCCCTGCAGTCGCGTGCAGTACGGATCAGAACACAACGACCACACGGACGGTAGCCAGCTGGTTTTGTCTGTTTGATGTTGTTCACTGTCAACATAAACGCCAGATTATTGCCAATTCTGGCAGAAGCGGAGGTTGGAGTAGGGAGAAAAGGTAGGAAGAGTGAAAATGACGAGCAGCGCACTTTTCCTCTAATGTTCAACTTTTTTCAGCTTTAAAACGCCCACAGCGCTCCTCCAAAAACAACAGACGCCACCAGTGCTGAAACGCCAGGTGCGTTCATTAAAAGAGGAGCACGTTTAGCGCGTCCTGACATAGAGAATGAATTGCAGAAAGACGCTGGCAGCAAGAAAAACGCTTTTGGTCCGAATGTCCCCTTAATGCTGCAGTTCACTGTTCCAGCCTGCAGGTGGGGGTTGCCTTCAAAGCGTTTAACACACACCTACTTGTTCATGATTATCCCTTACTTATCCACACACTCCCCCCTCCTGTCACTCACCACTAGAGGGACCCGCAGCAACGACGACAGCTCGTCCTGGTCCTCTATGGTGGTCTTGGGGTGGACCAGGCCGCCCTGGTTACTGAAGGCACAGTACGAGCCCACCAGGACCTGCTCCGCCACAGTCTGACGGAACACCTCCACCTTCAACGTGTCCGCCAGGATCTCCTCTGTCTCCTGAGACAGAAACAGAGAGAGAGAGCATGCGTTAAAGTGATGCTGAACTTTGGCAGTACTTTGAGAGGATGATATAATAACCCCAAAGTTAGTGATTCCATTTTCTGTTCCTCCGGTAGAGGAGATTGGAGAATTGCATTTCTCTCATTTCTCCATTCACTGCCATTATATGGATAAAAAGGGCTAAACTTCTAACACTTAGCGTAACCGTGTCCTGCAACGGACACCTGGACGCCTGTTTCGTCACGTCCGGGTCAGAGGTCTCTCGACGTGGTTTCCGGTACTTTAGCAGGCATTTCAGATGCTGGATCGCCGCTATGTGAAAGTGGAACTAATTTATACATCTATATGTATCAATATGTGGAATTTCATATGAATATGTGCATGGTAACATGTCAAATTACTTTAGGAAAGTGACTTTGATGACAGAAAGCCATAAGACGTGCTTGGGCGACGAGAGTTACTGATCGTTAAAGTTGCTAGCTTGCTAGCTAGCTAACGCTAGTTTTGTCTAAAACACAACAAGGCCAGCATGTGGCAATAATGCAGCAAAATGGGACTCAGCGACCACTACAAGCCACTCTTTGTTGACTATTACTGGCTTGCTAACCACTGGCTTGCTAGTCTCGCTAGCCAGCCTCTCTTCCTTTCCGTCAGAGAGAGAGGCTGGCTAGCGAGACTACTGGCTTGCTAACCAGCAGAGCCGCAGAGTGAGCTGTCCGTAACAGGACAAGAGCAGCTTTCAGTTAAGACGCCAGCGGTAGCGTCCGTTCCCCGACTCTGGTAAATCAAAAGACACAACTAAAAGAAATTATTTCAACGGTATGTTGCTAGAAAGTAGTTCGACTTAACGTTTTCGCCGTTAAACTACACGGAAACATGACATGATCATTGTAGCAGTGTTTGAAGCACAATTTTAACAGGAGTTTTGTAAAAATACTGTCCGTTGCAGGACACGCTTCCGTTAAACAAACAAGAACCCCGCATAGGTAACACTTTACAATAACGTACACAAATACTATAGTAGTTACTAGTAAACTAACCATTAACTAATAGCCAGTTAATGAGTAGCTAATGAAAAATTTGGCATTAGTCAATCACTAGTTAATCATAGTTAATGAGTAGGTAGTCATTAGTTAATGATTAGTATCTAATTTCCTGAGTAGAGTAGTTAATCATTACCTAATGATTACTAAATGTCAGCTCGTGAATAGAGTAGTTAATCATTACTTAATGATTCCAAAATGTCAGTGCGTGAATGTATTAGTTAATCATTAGTTAATCTTTTTGTGTACCCTATTGTAAAGTGGTGCATCATACTCAGTAGTTTATGAATACTGAATCATTACCTGTCCATTAGTTACTCTTTTCGCACCCTAATATAAAGTGAAAGATATCCTTATCACCACTCCCTCCAGGTGAGATTTGAACCCTGAACCCCAAGATTGTTAAATTATAAGTCTGGTTCTCTACCATCTGAGCTAACCAGCCTGTTGCTTGTTAGAGCCATACTATCGAATGTAGAGCCTGAGACCAAGTATTATAGTTTAAAGGTATATTCCACCCAAATACTACTTTCTGTCCAAGTACTTAGCCATAAGTAGTATTTGGCTGAAACATACCTAAGTACTTGGACATGAAGTAGTATTTGGATGGAATATACCTTTAAAACTAGAAGTATTTGGAGAGAAGGTAGTACCGTATTTGGGTGGAATATATCTTAAAAACTATAAGTACTTGAACAGAAAGTAGTATGTGGATAGGACATAATACTTAGTCTCTGACTCTACAGACCTATAGTATGGCTCTACCAAATAACAGGCTGGTTAGCTCAGATGGTAGAGAACCAGACTTACAATTTAACGATCACACCTGGAGGGAGTGTTTATTTGATAAGGATATCTTTCACTTTATATTAGGGTGCGAAAAGAGTAACTAATGGTCAGGTAATGATTCAGTATTCATAAACTACTGAGTATGATGCACCACTTTACAATAGGGTACACAATAAGATTAACTAATGATTAACTAATACATTCACGCACTGACATTTTGGAATCATTAAGTAATGATTAACTACTCTATTCACGAGCTGACATTTAGTAATCATTAGGTAATGATTAACTTCTCTACTCAGGAAATTAGATACTAATCATTAACTAATGACTACCTACTCATTAACTATGATTAACTAGTGATTGGCTAATGCCAAATTTTTCATTAGCTACTCATTAACTGGCTATTAGTTAATGGTTAGTTTACTAGTAACTACTATAGTATTTGTGTACGTTATTGTAAAGTGTTACCCAAAGCATATTCTGACAATATACTAACTAGCCACACTGCTGAATTATTTTTAAGTCAATCACTTCCTTATGTTTAGTCAACCTTTCAGTTTGAACAAGTGTAACCAAGAGAATAATAGGTTTACCAATAATTGAAAAATAGACAAAAACAGTGAGACTTTTATAATCTGCTTTCTCAGAGTCCCATCTCCCACGCCTGTGTGTCAGCCCTGTCCAGACGACAGACAGCTCTCACTGAAAATGAATGGAAATGAACGTACACAGACAGACACGACGGATCAGTGTGGCCGCCGGCTAAAGTGTAAAAAGCGTGGGTGCGTCGGGCCGTCTCACCCTGTCCAGGTCGGGGTGCACCAGCGCTACGTAGTCGTTGCAGGCGATGACGTTGCCGAGGGCGGAGAGCCGCTCCTCCACTCTCTGGATGCTGACTTTGTCTGGCAGGCAGTTCCTGATGTGCTGCAGCTCCTGGTCCGTGGTGTTGTTCGGTACGAGCATGCCGTGCCGGTTACCTGCACACGGGGACAGACAGGAGCAATCGATCGGGGATGGCATCGGCGGCACAAAAGAGCATGTGAGTGTCAGTGTCGGGGGGTCAATCGTTGACTGTATAAATTAAAAGATGGATGACGCGACTTCACTTCCTACACAAAGGTGAAGGCAAAATATCTTGTTTCCGCGAGCTGCCATCTTGCTTGTGCGAGAATTTGGAGCCCGAGTCTGTGCAGTAGGGTCGGGCCGCGGGCGGCAGGATGACGGCCCGCGGGACACGCCCCCTGCTGTCTGATGGAGGCTTGAGTGTGGTTGGTTGTCACAGCTGTCAATTATGACTTTTTATATAGAGCGCCGCACGAATGAGTCCTAAAAGCTGGAAGTTAGCATCACCTGTTCCCTTGTGTCAAAATCAATGGGGTTTTTTTGTACGACGATTTTCAGAATCAGCCTTATTGGCCAAGTATGTAACATACAAGGAATTTGACTCAGGTTTGCGTTGCTCTCAAAGTACTCTCACACAGAAAAAGGTATGCACAAGTTTAAACAAATTATTTCAGGTTAGATGCCTGAAATAAGCTCTGTGGTTTAACAAAATTTGATGAAAATGAGACCTTTGAAGTCCAGCAAGACAATATTCCCAAACGAACACCACTTTTATTATTTTTGAAGCGTTTACTGGCGATGGCGATTTAAGGTGATTATGCATCAAAAACCATTAAAAACGTATGGGTCATACGTTTAATTAAAGGGGGAGGGGGTATACAGTGAAATACATATACCGTGATATTTTGGTAGATGGATACCATACATATGCAGTGAAATGTCATACCTTTACATCCTTTGTGTGTGCTCCAGTGTTGTACTCACCCACACACATTCTCCCGATGATGCGACAGCCTGCTATGGAGGCATGAACCACTGGGATGTTTTCAGACAGCTCCCCTTCAAACACACTGCACACGCACACACACAAAATGTTACTGTTTAGCTGTCATCTACATCGACCAAGAAGGATCATACTGGAGTTACATTGACTTTGTTGCCTGTCTCTGGACAACAGCAATGACTTCACCTTCAATATTATCATTTATCATTTTTCTTTTATCATAATGTGACGATGAGATTTTGGGAAAAACAAGTCTGCTGTTTAGATAGATAAAACAAGCTAATTTTAGTTGAAAACTCAAGAGTCATGAAACATTTGAAGGAATATCACCTGTAGAAGTTCTCTGAGCCGCCGATAGCCACCAGGCAGTATGTGTTGGTCAGCTTGGCGAAACAGCCGATCTCGTTGTTTTTCTGAAACGACGCTCTCACAGCCATGGCGACTGATGTGTGAAGTTAACGCTGCTGTTTATCCTGAAACGGGACAAAATATTCTATCAAATATTCCACAGTTTACACAGTCTGAGCTTCACGGCAGACAGTTAGCGTGGTTAGCTACTAGCGTTATCTAGTTAGCGTTGTGACAGCTAGCTGGCTGCTAGCTAGCTTAACCAGAAGAGTTTCCAGAACTTTTTATTAGCGGCTCTTCAGCGACCAGAGAGCAAAAACAAGACAGATGACGTTACAGAGACTGTTTGTTTCTCTCAAATGAGTTAATATTAATAAAAGAGACAAATGTATCTGTGCAAGGTTCGTGGCCTCTCAAACGTGCGTGATTACCGTCAGACTGACTCCACGTGTTCACTTCCGCTTCGGGGTTAACGTGGTGACGTAGTACGGACGTAAAGAAAAAAATGGGAGGGGAGGGGGGGGAAAAAAACACCAAATAACACAACACACACAGAGCATCCTCACGACCGTTAACCACAATAGAAACACTCTACAGCCGTGACTGTACATCACCTGGAGGGCAGCGCTAACGTAACGTCAGGTCACCTTCCCCTGGTAACACACACACACACACACACACACACACACACACACACACCCCACACACACACACACACAGCAGGAAACAGCCAGATTGTACAGAGCCAGATTGTACCCTGCCTTTCAGCTCCATAACAGGAAAGGCAGGGACAATCAAAGACTGCAGAGACACAGACAGGTGGACACAGACAGACACACACAGATACAGACACAGACAGACAGACAGAGACAGATGGACACAGACACACACAGACACACACAGATACAGACACAGACACACACAGATACAGACACAAACACACACACACACACACACAGATAGACACAGACAGACAGACACAGACAGGCACAGACTGACACCAACAGACACCAAAGACAAGATCTGGAGTCTGTTCTGTCAACCCAGTGTCCAAAAAGGGGTCCCGTTTTTAACCCAAACCCAAACCTTAATAATTGTGTGAAAAGGCTACTGCTCGTTTTGCTGGAGGAGTCCCTCGACCCGCCCTGCAGGAACCCCCTCTAGAACCCTGGAGGAGTCCGTCGACGCGCCCTGCAGGAACCCCCTCTAGAACCCTGTAGGAGTCCCTCGACCCGCCCTGCAGGAACCCCCTCTAGAACCCTGTAGGAGTCCCTCGACCCGCCCTGCAGGAACCCCCTCTAGAACCCTGTAGGAGTCCCTCGACCCGCCCTGCAGGAACCTCCTCTAGAACCCTGTATGAGTCCCTCGACCTGCCCTGCAGGAACCCCTCTAGAACCCTGTAGGAGTCCCTCGACCCGCCCTGCAGGAACCCCCTCTAGAACCCTGTAGGAATCCCTCGACCCGCCCTGCAGGAACCCCCTCTAGAACCCTGGAGGAGTCCCTCGAGTTGCCCCACCCTGCAGGAAAGGAACCCCCTCTAGAACCCTGGAGGAGTCCCTCGACCCGCCCTGCAGGAACCCCCTCTAGAACCCTGGAGGAGTCCCTCGAGTTGCCCCGCCCTGCAGGAACCCCCTCTAGAACCCTGGAGGAGTCCCTCGAGTCGACCCGCCCTGCAGGAACCCCCTCTAGAACCCTGGAAACCCTTCAAGGCCCCCTGGAGCTTCCCTCACCACACTTTTGAGAACCACTGATTGAGAAGACATAGAGCAGGATTTCACCATCGGAGTTTTGCCGACCCCCAAAATAAGGAGGATTCCCCATCCAAGTGCACACGTCACTCCCCACCCGCTCTGCAGTTGCGCCCCGCCCCCCAACATACAGGCAATTCCGCTGCTATATTCACACATGCGAGTGCTCAGGTGTGAAGGGAAATTCCGGGAAATGGCCGATATTGATTTACAGGTAATTTTCCTGTACGCATGTGTGAAAACGGCACAACAGATACAGAATAGATATGCAGGCAGAGTTTGCTTTAAATATGACACCAAACTCAGCTGCAGAGAGAAGACACCAAAACACAAGAACAAAGTCACATTCACTTGATGATGATGAAGTTTGATCTTGTTAAAATCTACACTCTTTGGGGGGGGGGGGGTGTCACTTTGAACATGTCCACACACAGCTGTGTTAAATAGTTCACTGCTGAAGAGTTTCATGGATCTGTTATAGCCAAAGTGTTTTCTTCCATTTGAACAAACTATTAGCCAGACCTGAGCTGCCAGACCTGAGCTCATTCTACTTTTAGCACATGGCTAAACTATGCCTCTATTGGAGAATAGAACACAATAGAAACCATTTTGAATGGCCTTTGAGTATGAAATCATTGAAATGTGAGATATAAATAAACTTGCTTAGAATAGAATAGAATAGAATAGAATAGAATAGAATAGAATAGAATAGAATGGGGGGAGTAGGCTATATCAACAACACACCGAGTCTGTCAACTTTGAATGTTGAAGTTGGGACGCTGGAGACAGCCTTGAGTGTCTCGCGCTAGCAGGCTGTGCTTTTTACTCAATTCACTTCATTTGAAAAACTGTGACAGTTCACACAACTTTAACACAACATACATAATATATTAATACATCAAAATAATTAATTTCTACAGGTTTAATTTCCCTGCAGACACACTTCAGAGACATTTTGAGAATAAAAGTTTTCCAAACTCACCGAGTCAACTTTCTCTCTGTCTCTGTCTCTGTCTCTGTCTCTGTCTCTGTCTCTGTCTGGATGGATGATGGTGATTTACACGAGCAAATGAGCAGGAATTTCACTTCCGGCCAGCAGGAATTTCACTCGGGTTTAATGATTTTGCCTTCAAAGTAAAAGCATGATAAAGTTCGTTTTTTTTAACCATAAAAATTTAAGCAGAAATGTAACTATGTCCAATATAATGAACATACGAACACTAAGATAAACCTCTAGTTTAATGTTTGAATGAAAATAGACATACTGTACAAAGGAGACCGTGTGTTATTTCTTGAAAGGCACAGGGTGTGTCGCTAGCTCACACTGGTCAATAGAGGCTAGGCCTACCTCTCACCTGATTATGGCCTCTATAGGGAAGACATCAAGTGAAAAGATTATCAAGCTATAGCCTAGGCTAGGTGACCCATTATGCAAAGCATGAACAATGTGGTCTTGTGAGAAGTAGGTAGCCTATTAAATGTTCTTTGTATCCTTCTTGGGACCACAGTGGAAATCAGTTGAACAACTGTCTGTGTTCTTTATCCTTGTATTACTTTTTGTCACATACTTTATGTAATACTATTGTACTAAATATAAATCAATCAATCAATCAATCTATCATAAGGAAGTCATCTTGAGGCTGGATGGGTGTCAATGTTTGTGTTTTGGACAGTGTTGTCCATGGGCAAACAGTAGACTTGGTGACCAATTATAAATATCTTGGCACTATTTTTGACAGCAAGTTGAAGTTCGATCTAAACTGTGAAATGCTGTGCAAAAAAGGTCAACAACGTCTCTTTTGCCTAAGGAAGCTTGCCAGATTCCAGGTTTATAGCTGTCCGCTCCCATTCAGAACACAATGAAAACGCTCCGATTTTGAATAAAGATTAAAAATCTAAAGTCAATTGTTCCAGGGCAAACTCACTTGATCCATGTAGAGACATAGCCCAGCTATCATAAGGAAGTCATCTTGAGGCTGGATGGGTGTCAATTTTTCTGTTTTGGACATGTATGTACAGTGTCAAGTGAGCAGGAATTTTATAGCTGTCCGCTCCCATTCAGAACACAATGAAAACGCTCCGATTTTGAATAAAGATTAAAAATCTAAAGTCAATTGTTCCAGGGCAAACTCACTTGATCCATGTAGAGACATAGCCCTGCTATCATAGCGAAGTCATCTTGAGGCTGGATGGGTGTCAATTTTTCTGTTTTGGACATGTATGTACAGTGTCAAGTGAGCAGGAATTTTATAGCTGTCCGCTCCCATTCAGAACACAATGAAAACGCTCCGATTTCGAATAAAGATTAAAAATCTAAAGTCAATTGTTCCAGGGCAAACTCACTTGATCCATGTAGAGACATAGCCCAGCTATCATAAGGAAGTCATCTTGAGGCTGGATGGGTGTCAATTTTTCTGTTTTGGACATGTATGTACAGTGTCAAGTGAGCAGGAATTTTATAGCTGTCCGCTCCCATTCAGAACACAATGAAAACGCTCCGATTTTGAATAAAGATTAAAAATCTAAAGTCAATTGTTCCAGGGCAAACTCACTTGATCCATGTAGAGACATAGCCCAGCTATCATAAGGAAGTCATCTTGAGGCTGGATGGGTGTCAATTTTTCTGTTTTGGACATGTATGTACAGTGTCAAGTAAGCAGGAATTTTATAGCTGTCCGCTCCCATTCAGAACACAATGAAAACGCTCCGATTTCGAATAAAGATTAAAAATCTAAAGTCAATTGTTCCAGGGCAAACTCACTTGATCCATGTAGAGACATAGCCCAGCTATCATAAGGAAGTCATCTTGAGGCTGGATGGGTGTCAATGTTTGTGTTTTGGACATGTATGTACAGTGTCAAGTGAGCGCACGTTTCAATTGACTTTAGATTTTTAATCTTTATTCGAAATCGGAGCGTTTTCATTGTGTTCTGAATGGGAGCGGACAGCTAAAAAACAGAAAAATTGACACCCATCCAGCCTCAAGATGACTTCGCTATGATAGCTGGGCTATGTCGTTTTCATTGTGTTCTGACTGATTGGAGCAAGCTTAATATAATAATATAGAAGTAGTTAGTACTACAATACCAAAGGATATATAGATCTAAATGGAATATAACCTTTTCCATGTGTATTGTTATTCAATTTGTGTGATATCACTTAAATTTGTGTATTTTATCGAGTTTGAATGATCGCTTTTATTCTGAAAAATCCTGACCGGAAGTAAGAAATCCTGCTTATTTGACACTGGCCTGCCCGGACAAAGTCAGCATCCAGAGAGTGGAGGAGCGGCTCTCCGCCCTCGGCAACGTCATCGCCTGCAACGACTACGTAGCGCTGGTGCACCCCGACCTGGACAGGGTGAGACGCCCGACGCACCCACGCTTTTTACACTTTAGCCGGCGGCCACACTGATCCGTCGTGTCTGTCTGTGTACGTTCATTTCCATTCATTTTCAGTGAGAGCTGTCTGTCATCTGGGCAGGGCTGAGACACAGGCGTGGGAGATGGGACTCTGAGAAAGCAGATTATAAAAGTCTCACTGTTTTTGTCTATTTTTCAATTATTGGTAAACCTATTATTCTCTTGGTTACACTTGTTCAAACTGAAAGGTTGACTAAACATAAGGAAGTGATTGACTTAAAAATAATTCAGCAGTGTGGCTAGTTAGTATATTGTCAGAATATGCTTTGGGTAACACTTTACAATAACGTACACAAATACTATAGTAGTTACTAGTAAACTAACCATTAACTAATAGCCAGTTAATGAGTAGCTAATGAAAAATTTGGCATTAGTCAATCACTAGTTAATCATAGTTAATGAGTAGGTAGTTAGTTAATGATTAGTATCTAATTTCCTGAGTAGAGAAGTTAATCATTACCTAATAATTACTAAATGTCAGCTCGTGAATAGAGTAGTTAATCATTACTTAATGATTCCAAAATGTCAGTGCGTGAATGTATTAGTTAATCATTAGTTAATCTTATTGTGTACCCTATTGTAAAGTGGTGCATCATACTCAGTAGTTTATGAATACTGAATCATTACCTGACCATTAGTTACTCTTTTCGCACCCTAATATAAAGTGAAAGATATCCTTATCAAATAAACACTCCCTCCAGGTGTGATCGTTAAATTGTAAGTCTGGTTCTCTACCATCTGAGCTAACCAGCCTGTTATTTGGTAGAGCCATACTATAGGTCTGTAGAGTCAGAGACTAAGTATTATGTCCTATCCACATACTACTTTCTGTTCAAGTACTTTAGTTAGTTTTTAAGATATATTCCACCCAAATACGGTACTACCTTCTCTCCAAATACTTCTAGTTTTAAAGGTATATTCCATCCAAATACTACTTCATGTCCAAGTACTTAGGTATGTTTCAGCCAAATACTACTTATGGCTAAGTACTTGGACAGAAAGTAGTATTTGGGTGGAATATACCTTTAAACTATAATACTTGGTCTCAGGCTCTACATTCGATAGTATGGCTCTAACAAGCAACAGGCTGGTTAGCTCAGATGGTAGAGAACCAGACTTAAAATTTAACAATCTTGGGGTTTAGGGTTCAAATCTCACCTGGAGGGAGTGGTGATAAGGATATCTTTCACTTTATATTAGGGTGCGAAAAGAGTAACTAATGGACAGGTAATGATTCAGTATTCATAAACTACTGAGTATGATGCACCACTTTACAATAGGGTACACAAAAAGATTAACTAATGATTAACTAATACATTCACACACTGACATTTTGGAATCATTAAGTAATGATTACTGAGATGTCAGTTTATTCCACTTCGGTCCACCGTCCAGACGCACGAATGAAGAGACGCAGCTTTCTGTCAGCTCTGTCTTCTGTGAGCCCAGTAACTGGGTTTCCATCCAAATGTATCGCATAATTCAAGCGAATTTGTGAAAATCCGCAAAATAAAATGCGAATTTATGCATGTTTCCATTCAGTTTTGTTTAGCGAGTTTTGGGAGTCGGCAGGTTGAGCAGTAGGTGGCGCTTCTCGGAAAAGTGGAGGGGGAAATGCAAAAGACACCCGAAGAAGAAGGGGCGCGATGGGATGACGTCATAAGAGCGACATGATACTAGCGCCAAAGATGGCGGACGAACGAACTGGGAGTCGTGTTGAGAGACGCTGATCAAATTGAACACTAGCTGACTGTGTCAAAAGAATAAAGAAAGAATGGGCAAGAACAAGCCTAAAAAGCACAAATCGGAAAACCAAGGCGGAGGCAGAGGCATGGAAGCCTGTGTTCAGAATAGCGAGCAAAGTGAGGCTGGAGTGGGGTTTGAAAAAATGGCGGGTGATAGTAACAGCGACGAAATGGAGTCTGAAGACACCGAAGTACAAATTGATCATTCAGGAGGAGCTTTAAAGAAAAGTGATTCCAGTAGATCAGTGAGGAGGAGTGAGTCGTTTGTGGTTGGAATGATTGCGGTAGCACAATCTGATGGTATTTTCAGAGATGCACATGTTGTAGGTAAGTTTGTTGAAAAGAAATTAGGAAAGGTTCGGTCGGTCAGGATTACAAGAAGTGGTATGGTTGTTATTGAATGTTTGTCAAAGAGGCAGCGAGATAAAGCTTTGAATATCAGTACGGTTGTAGCAGAATTTGATGACGATGGTGTCTATTGTTCTGTGTCTTGTTTCCCACTTGGGTCAGAAGTCAGGAAAAAAGGAGTGGTAAGTAGCGTGCCTTTTTCTGTGGAAGCAGACTTGTTTTTGGATGTGTCAGGTGTATGTGAGGCCAGGAGGCTAACACGATTCAGTGAAGGGAAGAGGGAGGATAGTAACTCAGTGTGCCTCAGTTTTGAAGGGGAAATGCCAGAAAGGGTATATCTAGATTATGTGTGTTACAGGGTTAGGCCTTACGAGAGAGCTCCACTAAGATGTTTTTGTTGTCAGGAGTATGGCCATGTTGCAGCGGTATGTAGAGGACGTTCGATTTGTGGGAGGTGTGGGGACAAGTATTGTGATGGAAAAAGGTGTATGGTAGGAAAAGGAAAAGATGAGGTGAAGTGCTTGCATTGTGGCGGAAATCATCATGTGGGGTCAGCACAGTGCCCTAAAAGAGTTGAGCAAAGAATAGTGAGCAAGATTAGAGAGGAAAATGGAATATCATATGCAGAGGCAGTTAAGATGTCAGAGGAGAGAAAGAAAGAATCAGAGCAAAAACAACCGGAGAGGGAAAAGGGACAAACTAACCAGAGTAATGTCATTTGCATGGAAAAGAAGCAATTCCTGGCTTTCATAGCCATGGTTATAAACTGTGCTGCTAATTTGAGTGGGAAGACGGAGAGGATTGAGATGGTGCTTGACGCTGCTAAGAGGTTCTTAAATGTGGTGGATGTATCTGGAGCAGAGATCGATAAAATACTGAGGGATGCTTTTGCGGAAACCCGGACAACTGGGTCTGAGTGACAGTATGGACAATAATATATTATTAACTGGAGCACGTTGGGGGGTGGTGGACACTATTTATTTTTTCATAATTGATATCTTTCACCTGCGGAGGGCAGTAAGACGCCAAGTCTTACACTACACTGCTGAAAATCTGAAAGAAGAAGAAGAAGAAGACCTGTGAGAGGCAGCAATGTCAAAGAACTTTTATGGAAAGAACTGAAAGCTCCATATTGCCCCATTGCAACATCAGCGCCCAGCAGCCTCCGCCATTTTTTATTTTTGGAAGCGTGACAGCGCCAAAAGAACCTCGCACAGGCTCGCAGTGGTCAGCTGCGGTAGCGCGGGCCCCTATAATCAGCCTCTCTAAACAGTAACTCAACGGGAGAACACTCTAAATTTCGTGGATTCACATCTTTTCTGGGCGTACTGCAAATCTTGACTGAAGTGGTGTAGTGCAGGGATGTAAAACAACAACCATATTGTGGAAACTAAGCAAAATGTTTCGTTTTCTTTGTTTAGTTTTTTCAAGATAAATAGCTAATGCGGCTGTCGTCCACTCCGTCAGAAGTGTGTTGCCGTGGTTTTAACCTCGGGTCCTTTGCATTTACTATTTATCTTGAAAAAACTAAAAAAAAAAAAAAAAAATTTTTTTGCTTAGTTTCCACAATATGGTTGTTGTTTTACATCCCTGCACTACACCACTTCAATCAAGATTTACAGTACGCCCAGAAAAGATGTGAATCCACGAAATTTAGAGTGTTCTCCCGTTGAGTTACTGTTTAGAGAGGCTGATTATAGGGGCCCGCGCTACCGCAGCTGACCACTGCGAGGCGCATTCTGTTTCCAAAAATGGCCGGAGTTTCGTCTCTTTCCTTCCATGCTCTTTGGCAATGTGCCGCAAGGCATCCAGTCTGCCGGAAAGCTAATAGAAGAAGAAGAAGAAGATACTAGCGCCAAATCAAAAACAGCAAAGGCAAGCTGAAGCTGCTGCTAGGAGTTGGGTTTGAAAAACTGCAAACTCGTGAGGTGTCACTTGTTCGACGCATGCAATTATATTGTACAAGGGACTCTTTACACTAGCGTAAATGAGACTTCAAATCGGAATGTAACCCACAGAGGTAATGAAAACTTGCTTTGAAAATCTTGTTTATGTAGCGTTAGCTAGCTAACGTTACCAGACCTAGCGTAACAACAACTACCGTAAATTCCGGACTATAAGCCGCGGCTTTTTTCCCGTTTTTTGGCCCCTGCGGCTTATATAACGGTGCGTCTTATCTATGGATTTTTTCAGAAAAAAAAAAAAAAATACAAATAAAATCTCTCTTTTTTAGCACTCTTTCTAACTATAAATCCACTTCTGTTTTAATTTCCTCTCTTGCCCTCTTTTCACCACACCGCGGACACTGTGTGCACTGTAAAAATAAACAATGGTGGTGTTGTGTTATGTTGTTTTGTTGAAATGTTGTAATACGGTAAATGGGAGCTTCCTCAAACAGCCATCTCTTCCCGACAATCCCCTCTGTGCGTGACCACTTACATATGGTAATTACGGTAAGCAAACGGCCACTCGGGCAACAACTCCCTCCCCCGACTACCAGGAGAAAATCACAAACTTCGGCGAATTCACACAAAGGAAGATCAAGGAATATTCACAACAAGACGAGCAGTAGAAGCAACACTCTCACTTACCATGGGGAAGGTACGCAGAAATTCACACGAGGCAGCTTTCAAGTTGAAAGCAGTCAATCTCGCATTAAAAGAGAGCAGCCGCCGATCAAACAGAGCAGCCGCGCGTAACCTGGGCAAAAGGGACTGTCCGTCCGGGGGAGAACTACTGAACAACTCCCTCCCGACTACCAGGAGAAAATCACAAACTTCGGCGAATTCACACAAAGGAAGATCACGGAATATTATAGGAGTGTGAAAACATCCACAATTACCAACGGGTTCCAAAACGCTGGACTGCTGCGGGATGAAGAGGATCACCGCCGCGGGGACTGCCCCCTAGTCCGATACCTCACGAGTCCGATACCTCACGAGTCCGACACCTCATGGTTTTGGGTTAGGGTCTGGGGGAGGTTAGGTTTAGGCGTGGGGGTGGGAGAGGTTAGGTTTTGGGTTAGGGTCTGGGGGATGTTAGGTTTAGGCGTGGGGGTGGGAGAGGTTAGGTTTTGGGTTAGGGTCTGGGGGAAGTTAGCCTCTTTTTTCGGACTCGTGAGGTGTCGGACTCGTGAGGTATCGGACTCGTGCCATGGCACCTGAAGGAGAGAGGAGAGTGGTTGACGAAGCCACCCTGAACCTGTTCGTTTCCGACACTGAAGATGAGGACTTTGGTGGTTTCAGTACGCAGGAAGAAGAGGAAGACGAGGATTAGTGACTTGACTTCTCTGGTTACAGGTTTGCTGCACATATAGCCTATTGTTGTGTGATTTTGTCTGGGGATTAGTGACCTGACTTTTGTTTTGTTTTGTTGAAATGTTAATAAATGGGAGCTTCCCCAAAACAGCCATCTCTTTCCCGACATTCCTCTCTGTGCACGAACCCTTTCATATGGTAATTAAACATCAAAACACCCGCGGCTTATAGACCGGTGCGGCTTATAGAAGAAAAAAATAGTCAATTTTGGTCCCGCGGCTTATAGACCGGTGCGTCTTATAGTCCGGAATTTACGGTAGTCTACGACAAGATGGAGAGAGTGTTTGCACACATCGTGGCTTTTGGGAGGACTCTCATAACGGCATTATCAGCGTTAGCAATTTACATCAACATCCTGATGCAGAGACGCGAAAGAAGGCAGGCAATGATGAGGATACTGTGGGAAGAAGCTGGGGCTGGAGGACCACGTCGCCGCCGTCCGCGTGTCTGGGAACGTAAACGCAGTAAGGAGTTTTGGGAAGTTGTCGTCCAGCACCATTTCACAGACAAACTCTGGGTTAAACATTTCAAGTCAAGTCAAGTCAAGTCAAATTTTATTTATATAGCACCTTTCATACACAAAGGCAATTCAAGGTGCTTTACAAAAAAAATAATCGAAAAAACAAGCAGCAAAGCAATGCACATATAAAAAAACACATAAAAAACACAGCCGACAGTTTTAGTTAAAATATATACTCAAATTAACAAACATGAAACATTATTTCTGTTTTAAATAAGTTACAAGGCATTCTTCA
Source organism: Poromitra crassiceps (assembly GCF_964638095.1). Taxonomy (NCBI): domain Eukaryota; kingdom Metazoa; phylum Chordata; class Actinopteri; order Beryciformes; family Melamphaidae; genus Poromitra; species Poromitra crassiceps. Next base: position 170,903 of record NW_028152168.1, on the reverse strand, counting down.
GTATTATTATTACATGCACAGTCCATTTGTTGGAAATGTACAGGAATCTTTTTTTTTTAAATTACAGGCCGAGAGAGGCAGTAGTTTAGTAGCAGTTAAAAGCAAGAGTAAACATAAAGGTCTTTAGCTTGGATTTAAAAATAGGCAGAGTAGGGGCAGATCTAATGTGTTCAGGGAGTTTGTTCCAGTTATGAGAGGCATAGTGGGAGAACGCGGCTTCACCATGTTTTGATTTGGTCCTCGGGACAATTAGTAGACCAGTGCCTGAAGATCTCAGGGATCTGGATGGTTCATAGTGTAGAAGCATTTCAGAGATGTAGTGTGGGCCTGACCCGTTGAGAGATTTGTAAACTATTAGCAGAATTTTAAAGTCTATTCTAAGATTTACTGGCAGCCAATGCAGGGATTTGAGAACTGGTGTAATGTGTTCAGCTTTCTTGGTTCTTGTTAGAACTCTAGCAGCCGCATTCTGAATGAGCTGTAGTTGTTTAATAGCTTTTTTGGGAAGACCATTGAAAAGACTGTTGCAGTAGTCTAGCCTGCTAGAAATGAAAGCATGAATTAGTTTTTCAAGATCTTGTTTGGACATATAGCCTCTAATCCTTGCTATATTTTTTAGATGATAGAAGGCAGATTTTCTTATAAGCTTGATGTGGGAGTTGAAATTTAGATCAGAGTCAATAATAATGCCAAGATTTTTTACCTGGTCCTTTGGCTTCAAAGATAGGGATTCGAGGTGAGCAGTAACTTTGAGCCTATCTTCTTTTTTGCCGAAGACAATTATCTCTGTTTTGTCTTTATTAAGTTGGAGAAAATTCTGGCACATCCAATCATTAATTTGCGCAAGGCACTGACACAGTGTCTCTATGGGGGCATAGTCATCCGATGAGAGGGCTATGTAGAGTTGGGTGTCATCTGCATAGCTATGATAAGCTATTTTGTTTTTTTGCATAATTAGGCCCAGAGAGAGCATATAAAGGTTAAACAGGACAGGACCTAAAATTGATCCTTGGGGTACCCCACATGTCATTTTGGTTTGTTCAGATGTGTAGTTGCCAATGGAGACAAAGTAGTTCCTGTCTTGCAGATAAGATCTGAACCACTCTAGGACCGTGCCGGAAAGCCCGACCCAGTTTTCCAGTCTGTCCAATAGAATTTCGTGGTCAACCGTATCAAAGGCAGCGCTGAGGTCTAGTAACATTAAGATTGAGATTTTACCTGAATCAGTGTTCATTCGGATGTCATTTATAACTCTGATAAGCGCAGTTTCGGTGCTATGATGGGGTCGGAAGCCTGATTGGAAGGGATCTAGGAGATCATTGGAGGATAGAAAGGTATTGAGTTGTTGGTAGACAGTTTTTTCGAGTATTTTGCTAATAAAGGGAAGATTTGATATTGGTCTGTAATTGCTGATTATAGAGGGGTCGAGGCTACGCTTCTTAAGCAAGGGCTTAACAACTGCAGTTTTTAGAGATTTTGGAAAAATGCCTGTAAGAAGAGAGGTATTAATTATCTTCAGTATGTCGGTCGCCAGGCAACTGTAGACATTTTTTAGAAAGCTTGTTGGCAGGGTGTCTAGGCAACACGATGAGGATTTAAGGCCTCGTATCGTTTCTTCTAGTTTCTTATGGTCAATGACATTGAACTGAGTCATGTTAATTAAGCACCTATTTTGTGGGTGCGGCGGAGCCACATTTGTTCTTGATGTGGAAATAGTTAGTCTGATATTTATAATTTTATCCCTAAAGAAGGTCGCAAATTCATTGCATTTGACATTGGATAGAAGATCAGGGGCAATTTGTGGGGGGGGGTTTGTCAGCCTGTCAACAGTGGCAAAAAGAGTGCGAGCGTCATTGGTGTTTTTGCTGATAATGTCGGAGAAGAAGAATTTTCTGGAATTTTTTAGTTCCTGGTTGTAGGAGTGAAGACTATTTTTATAGATGTCATAATCGATGTGAAGTTTAGTTTTCCGCCATTTGCGCTCGGCTTTCCTACAATCTCTTTTTTTGTTATTTACAGAGGGAGCGTTTCTCCATGGTGCTTTTTTCTTACCGGAGATTAGTTTAGATCTAATGGGAGCTACAGCATCAATAGCCTTTAGGGTTTTAGAATTGAAGTTATCTAGGAGATCATTGACAGAGGCTGAGGAGAGGGAAGGGGCCAGCGAGAAAGCCTCCATGAACCGTGTGCTAGTGCTCTCGTTGATGTGACGCTTTTTGATGGTTTTTGACCGAGTAAGAGCGATAGGGGTGACCTTGAGTTCAAGAAAGATACAGAGATGGTCGGACAGAGCAACATCACTAGCTGAAAGAAACGATGACTCAAAGCCCTTGGTGATAAATAAGTCTAGGGTATGGCCTCGATTGTGAGTGGGCCCAGAGACATGTTGTAACAGGTCAAAAGTGTCAAGGAGGTTATTCAATTCTTTGGCATTATTATCATTGGGGTTGTCAATATGAATATTAAAATCTCCTGCAATAGTTAAACAGTCGTGTTCTATGGAGATTATAGAAAGGAGTTCTGAAAATTCATCAAAAAAACTACTAGAGTACTTAGGTGGTCTGTATATAATCAGTAGTAAAATAGAGGGAGAGCACTTCAGAACAGCGGCCAGATATTCAAACGATGAAAAGTTGCCAAACGATACCTGCTTACATTGAAAAACATCAGAGAAAATAATAGCTACTCCTCCCCCCTTCTTACCGACTCTGGGGGCGTCAATGTAGTTAAAGTTAGGTGGGGCTGACTCATTAAGAACATATTCCCTGTTGTTTAGATCAAGCCAGGTCTCTGTGAGGAACATGAGGTCCAGTTTATGACTCGTAATCAGATCGTTTATTAGAAGCGACTTGCTTACAAGTGACCTAATATTTAGCAGTGCAGCCTTGATACTTACATTGCTGGGTTGATTTTGTAAATGCTTTTCGGGGTGTCCCTGGAGAACAGATACTAGGCTTGGTCCTGGAACAGGACGTGCTGAGAGATAATCTTTGTTTGTTCTGTAGCTAATCAGGGTGGGGATAGCTAGACATTTGATCTTTTCATGATGCTCTGTGACCTTGTTTTTGGGGCCGGAAATGATTTTTTCAGTTTTCGCCTTTGGGGCGGGCAGGGAGATTGAGCGAAAGGTGAGCGGGTGGGAGGGGGAGGTGGTTTTGAGGGTGGGGGGTCGGAACAAGGAGGTCTTGGGGGTGGGGAGGAGCGAGGGGGTCTTTGGGGTGGGGAGGAGCAGGGGGTGCTGGCTATGCTGGCATGAGTCTGTTTAGCCAGTGTGTTCATGGATGGAGAGGGCTGATTAGCCAGCTCATTTAAGCGAGGGGGTCTTTGGGATGGGGGGGGGCGAGGAGGAGGAGGTGTTGAGGGTGGGGAGAAGCAGGGGGCGCTGGCTATTCTGGCGTGAGTCTGTTCAGCCAGTGTGTTCATGACAGATGGAGAGGGCTGATTAGCCAGTTTTTTTAGGCCAGGAGTCTGTTCAGCCAGTGTGTTCATGACAGATGGAGAGGGCTGATTAGCCAGTTCTTTTAGGCCAGGCGGAGGGGTGCACTGCAGGCCAGCTAGTCCAGCGTCAGCCCGCTCAAACAGTTTGTTGGAGGTGCGGAGCGGGCTAGCTAGACTAACATTAACCTCCTCAATCAGCTTGTTCATGCCAGCTGAGAATGGCAGTAGGTGGAGGGAGGGGGAAAGGGAGGAGGGCGATGAGAGGGAGGTGGAGGAGTGGAGGGGGGGGGGCAATGAGGTCTCCAAGGAAACAGCTGAGGGGGCGTCGCCCCCCGCCGGGTCCAAGGAAACACCTGGGGGGGCGTCGCTCTCCGCCGGGTCATCAGGCCGTTGAGCTGCGGTGAGGGGCGAGAAGAGGGAGGTGGGAGAGTGGAGGGGAGGGGGAAAGAGTGGGGAAGGGGGGGTGGAGGAGAAAGGGGGGGTGGAAGAGAGGAGGGGAGGGGAGAAGATGAAGTCGTCGTCGTTTGGTGGAGCGTCGACCAGTTGAGCCACGGCGTCGACCTGTAGAGCCAGGACAGCTGCTGCAGGAGGCGTGGCATCGTCCTGTTGAGCCGCGGCGTCGAAATGTAGAGCCGGGGCGGCGGCAGAAGGTGGGGCGACGACCTGTAGAGCCGGGACAGTGGCTGCCGGGACAGCGGCTGCCGGATGTGTGGCGTTGGACAGTTGGGCCGGGGCGGCGGCAGGAGGTGGGGCGTCGTTGGTCAGTTGGGCCGGGGTGGCGGCAGGAGGTGGGGCGTCGACCTGTAGAGGTGTTCTGCCTTGGGGAGGCTTTAGAGGGATCTTGACCTTGTAATAGTCCACCGTGTATAGTAGATTAGAACTCAGTAAAGCCTTGCCAGCACTATTGAGATAGCGCCCGTCCGCAGTGAAGAGGTGCTCACGCTGCCAGAACAAATTAAAATTCTCAATAAAGTTGACTTTATGTAGTGGGCAGGCGGTGGAAAGCCATGAATTTAGGCCTAGTAGTCTGCTGAAGCGGTTCGTGCCCTGAGATGGTAGAGGGCCACTGATGAAAGCCTCAATGTTTAGAGAGGTTAGCACATTCAGCAGATTGGCAAAGTCAGATTTAAGTTTCTCTGATTCTTGCTTATAAATAACATTTTTTCCAATGTGCAGGATCACCCTTGTCACAGCTTTGTGAGATGTTAGTAACTCTGTGATTTTTCCTGTTATGTCAGAGATTGCGTCTTGAGGGAAGCAGTATGTTTTGGAATTTCTCCAGCTCCTGATGTTTTTCACTGTATAATCTCCTACTCCTACTATCAGGGTTGTTTTGGCTTGAGTGTCCTTGGGCCTTGAGACACTGTTTCTTCCCTGAGGCCTTGTGCTAGGGCTAGCCTGATTTTCCTTCTCATGGTGTAGCTGGGCAGCTATGTCAGCTGGAGGTGATCGAAGCAGGCCAAAACGATTCTCAAGTTGCAATTCCATTAGCGGAGGAGGGGGGGCTGTTCCTCCTCTCGTGACAGTAGTCCATGACCGCTCGTTTTGGGGTTTGTGGTTAAGCAGTTGACGACCCTCCTCTCTCGTGTGGAGAGTCCGTGTTCGGTCATTAGCTTGCCGAGCCGAGCACCGCAGGCTGGAATTTAGGGAGGGCCAGCCTGTTGCTGAGCTGATTTCTGGGTTTTGTGGAGTAATTGTGGATTCGGAAATCACTAATCTCTTTGGGATATGTCTTTGTTTATGCTTCGGGCTCGCAGTTTGGTTTGCGATGTTAGCAGGGGCTTTCTCCGGAGCTGGCAGGCTAGCCGCATCAGATAGCTCTAGGTTAGTAGCCATAGCAGTTTGACTCTGTAGCAATGAGTCAGCATCCCTGGGAGCTAATGATAATGTACTCACGTTGCTCGTGACATTCTGTGCAATTTGACTCGATGGCAGTGAGTTCTTTGAGAGATGAAATATCGTTGTTTCTAGTACGGCAATCCTTTGAAGATGATCACAGCAGCTTATATGAGGCATATTGTCCGACAGTAGTGCTAGGCTATGCTAGGCTATACTTAGCCTGGGTGAGCTCCGAAAGTGCTGTTAGTGGTGATTTCATAAAAATAGGATAACGATTCAAAATGAAAGATCGTTACTAGAAAGTGGCGTAGTAGTAAAATCAGGGGGATAAAAGAAAAAAGAAAGTTTCGTAGTTAAAAAGCAAAAAGCTGGCAGAGAAGCAGGAGCAAGCAGAAAAGCGACTGTTTCTCTATCGGCAGCAAGTAGGAGCCACTTTCAGAATGTCTAAGGCCACGTTTGACCACCTGTGTGCCACAATCGGACCATTCGTTGGGCCACTTGGTCCAAGCCATCGACCACCAGTGCCAACTGACAAACGAATTGCCATCGCTGTGTACAAGCTTGCGTCTTGTGCAGAGTACCGGTGTTCTGTCGATTTCTACTACCCGTCGAGAAATGCTACTTTGTGATTCTGCGCGTGCGCAAAGCCGATTTTCCAAGTTTCATCGCCACGCCCATAATTTCTTGAAACCCTTCAGTCCACGCTGTTGTTAACGGTGAGTAACATCCTCAACATACATAAAATTGATAAATTGAGGGGTCTAAGTAGGCTGACATTCATCCTACAGTGGCAGTGAGTTGATTAGTAGTCAACATGAATGCATTAAGTGACGGGAGCATTATTTGATAGGATGTTACTGGACTATCAAATTATGCTACCCCTGAAATATTGATTTAAAATTGATAAAATGGGATGTTGAGTATTTGATCCATCAAAATACACTACCCATGACATAAATTTCATTACACTTTTTGAACATTATACAAGAAAGAGAAGAAAACACTTACTTTACGGCTTTATTTGATATAGCCTACAAAGGTAGAAAACCATTAAGTAGCATTTTTTGATAGGGTAGCGCGAATCGATAGACAGACCCTATCGGTTTATGCGGCGGTAGCATTTTTCGACAAAGCAGCAAAAATCGACGTTACACCGGGTCGTCGGTGAAACTTTCGGCGTGAGCAAAACGACAGTACACCGTTGCGTGTACGCCACATGTGAAGCCATCAAATCAAAGATGATGAGTCAGTACATCACACTCCCCGACGTGGCAGAAGCACAAGAAATAGCAGAATGGAACCACTCACTCCATCATGTACCACAGATCTATGGCTCAGTGGATGGAACACACATTCCAATACTTGCTCCAACACTTGGGTACAGGGACTATGTGAACAGAAAGGGATGGCCGTCTATTGTGCTCCAGGCAGTTGTGGATGACCGGCTGCTCATCCGTGATGTGTGTGTCGGTACACCAGGCAGCGCACATGATGCAGCGGTATTCACCACTTCTAGTCTATTCAGGTAAGTTGTGAAATACACTCACCTGCAGTGGTGGACGGTATTGAAGTAAAAAATAATAAAAAAATGTACTTAAGTAGCCTACAGTACTCAAGTACATTTTTTGAGTATCTGTACTTTACTTTTGTATTATTTTTGGGGGATAGTTTTACTTTCACTCCAATACATTTGGAGGACAAATATTGTCCTTTTTACTCACTACATTTCTATTGATCTGTACTTTTACTCAAGTAGTGAAGTTGTGTACTCTGTCCACCTCTGCTCACCTGACACTGGACTAATTACCTCTCAAGTTCTCTAATCAATTACGTCGATTTGGTTTGCTTAGTATTGATTTCAGTTTCAACTAATATTCCGTTTTTTCCAAACTATTCACCATGCTTGCAGATTCCAAGAAAGACATCCCCAAGCTCCAACAGCAATCCAAGGAGTCCAAGTACCGCTTCTGATTGCTGGGGACCCCGCTTATCCATTATTGCCATGGCTGATGAAGGGATTCTCAGGGAACAACCTCTCAGAGGAACAACAGATCTTCAACGAACAACTGAGCAGAGTACGGGTCAAAGTTGAACATGCGTTCGGTCACCTGAAGTCAAGATGGAGAGTCCTGGCCAAGCGTTCAGACATTCACCACTCGTTTATGCCAACGGTAATCGTAGCGTGTTGTGTGCTCCACAACCTTTGTGAGAGAGACAAGCATTTACCAGTCCATGCTGCACTACCAGTCCGCCAGCCCATCTTCCCTCAGCAACCACCCCAGAGAGTTTGTCAGGACCAACCAAACAACACAGCAATGGCAATCAGAGACGCTCTCGTTCAACATGTGATGCTGAGAGTTCAAGGTGGTCCATGAAGGCAATGGCAGGGATGTGTGTGTGGGCGTGTGAGTGTGTGGCAGGGAGGTGTGTGTGTGCGTGCATGTGGCAGAGGTGTGAGTGTGGTGGGAAATTGGTATGTGTGTGTGTTCCAGGCCTAGCAGTGAGCAGGAAGGAATGTGGGACGTTGGCTGTGTGACACAACCACCCTTTCACTTCTCAGGAGAGACACTACTGTACTACATTACACTTCTCAGCAGACACTACTGTACTACCCTTACACTTCTCAGGAGAGACCACCATCATTACACCTCTAAGCAGAGGCAAAATGTTTTTGATTTACTTATTCCTCCCCAGATTTTAAGTTGATGTTTGCTGTAGAGCTGCAACGATTAATTGATTAGTCGATCGACAGAAAATTAATCGACAACTATTTTGATAATCGATTAATCGTTTTGAGTACAATTTTAAGAGAAAAGGTCTAAATTCTGATTCCAGCTTTGTAAATGTGAATATTTTCTGGTTTCTTTACTCCTGTATGACAGTAAACTGATATTATCTTTGAGTTGTGGACAAAACAAGACATTTGAGGGCGTCATCTTGGGCTTTGGTAAACACTGATCGTCATTTGCCACCATTTTCTGTCATTTTATAGACCAAACAACTAATCGATTAATCGAGAAAAGAATCGACAGATTAATCGATTATGAAAATAATCATTAGTTGCAGCCCTAGTTTGCTGTCAAGATTGGTGTTGGTGCATGGCACTTTGTTTATTGGTTTACTATATTGTGTATACTGTACTGTAAGAGTTGGGGGGTTTTGTACATTGTTCATTGACCAAATGAAGCAAAACCAACACATTCATTGCATTTTACTGCCCTGTTTATTGATAAAGTGCTAAACCTGTTGCAGTTGAACAGACCCAAGTGGGATTGTAAAAAGTGAAACATTCCAGTAAATCAATATTAAACATTTAAATGAAACAATACTGGTCATTTTGTTCAGCTAGACCTTTAGTGCAATAAACATGAAATCAAAACAAAAAATTAGTAGCTTTGTAAACATGTGGCTTGATGGATATCAGAGCATTAAGCTACTTCAAATGTAGAGCTACTTCACACTCACAAAACTAGCAGCTAGTTGAACATACCCAAGTGGGGTTATGAAAATAGAAATCTTCAAGTTAAAATATTAAACAGATTTCAATAAAGTGTTGAAAATATTTTTGCATTGAAAACAAAATATTTAGAATTGAAATATTGGTATTTTGGCCAGCTAGACATTTAGTGCAATAAACATCCATCAAAATACAAAATGAGTAGCTTTGTAAACATGTAAGTCACATGTTTACAAAGCTACTCATTTTGTATTTTGATGGATGTTTATTGCACTAAATGTCTAGCTGGCCAAAATACCAATATTTCAATTCTAAATATTTTGTTTTCAATGCAAAAATCTTTTCAACTTTGTAAACATGTGACTTGATGGACATCAGAGTATCAAGCTACTTAAACGTAGAGCTAATTCAGACTCGCACTTAACAAAACATCTGACATTTGCACCTTTGAAAATGAATTCTGAAGCTAAATACCATAAATAAACAGGTAAACATGTTCAGCTCAAATATGAAACAAATCTGCAATAGCACTCTAAACATATAGAGGAAAACAAAAGTGAGGTGAATGGTTGAACTTGAGGTTACTGAGGTTCTTCAGAATCATAGTGCAAGAGTGCAAAAAGTGATTCACCGCCCTCTGATGATCCCTCCCTGACAGGCATAGGTGACTGGGGTTCTGCTCTCCCCTGACTGACAGTCATAAGTGAGTGGGCTCCTGTTCCCCCCTGACTGAAAGGCATAGGGGGGTAGGGTTCTGGCCTCCCCTGACTGAAAGACATAGGTGGGTGGGCTCCTGGTCCCCCCTGACTGAAAGGCATAGATGGGTAGGGTTCTGGCCTACCCTGACTGACAGGCATAAGTGAGTGGGCTCCTGTTCCCCCCTGACTGAAAGGCATAGGTGGGTAGGGTTCTGGCCTACTCTGACTGAATGGCATGGGTGGGCGGGCTCCTGGTCCCCCCTGACTGAAAGGCATAGGTGGGTAGGTTGTAGAAGCATGTGCAGGGGGATACTGTGGATAGGATGTGTTATAACGGCCCTGCCTGTTCATCCCTGCCATAACTTCTGCAGCGTGTGTGCTTCTCTCAAAACATTCCACAGCTTTATTTAAGACATTTGCGATTGACAGCAAAGTCTCTTGCTCTTTCTCAGAGTGCTCCTTCTGCATTTTTAAGAGAGCATCCCACGTGCTGGGATTGGTTACACCATCAGTAGACTTGCTCTTCTCACAGCTTCGGCTTCTCACAGACCGCCTCCAATAGCCTCTGGAACTGGGTGTACTGCTGGTTTGTCCACCGTTGTCATCTGACTCTTGGACATCCTGTGGGCTTGGGTCCTGGGGAGCTGTAAAATAGAAGTGAGAAAAATAAGAGGCCTGGATGATCAGTAGAACTGGACCAGATAGTGAACCAAATATTACCCCAGTGGACACTTGGATGAACTTATGGGGTAGTTATCTGTATTTCATAAATATGGTTTTGCTTCAAATCAAATCAACTTTATTGTCCTTTGCAGGAAATTTGTCTTTGGCTCAAAGTGCAGACGTACATGCTGCATTTACATGACACAGCACATAATACACAGACAACAAAACACAAAGTATTTTGTAAAGACTTGCAAGTACACATGGTGTTATAATGTGAGTTTTATATTAATTAAGCTATGTGCCCACTAGGGCTAGCTGTTCGTAAACAGATCGGGTTGCCACGGTTACCAGGTTCCCGGGGTTGACTTCCGCTGTTCTGGGATCTGTATGTTGCTGTATGCTCGCTACACGAATACCGGCCGTGCCGCTGTCTGTAAATATACACTTCTGCCAAGCTGAGATAAAGCACACCTGGCTAAACCACACATGGCTTTCCAAGTAATACGGTGGACAAAGTTAGAAGAAAACAACAGAAGCAAAAGCACTTACCCTCGGAATCAGCCTCTGACGCCAGGTCTGAATCATCCTCGTGTCCTTCGCCGTTTAATTCGCCATTACCTAATGAAATAAATAAAAGTAACGTAACTTTAGCTAACGTATTAGCAAAAACATACACAGCTGTAACAACATGTGAGCCAAATGCAAACATTTGAAGTAACGTTAACGTTAGCTACCAGTCAGAAGTAGTAGGCCTAACGTTATTTCACAGAATATACGACTGCTATCTTACCTGAGCTGTTTATAAGCGTGCTCATCGTAGTAACGATGGGTCTGTTGCCCAGGATTTCATCCATTTGCACGAAATATTTGAAGCTGGTTTTTCCTCCCGCACCGCTGGTAGACATTCGGCGTTTCTCGCCCATGTACCTCTGCTTCAGGTTCTTCCACTTGCTTCGTAAGATTTGCCATGGCTTGTCGAAGCCTTTCTCTGACATTTGTTTCTGTAGGTCCTGGTAAACGGTTGCATTTCTTTGTTGTTTTCCGTCTAGTATTGCTTGAATGTTTGCTTCTTTTATCATTTGTAAATAAATATCCGTTTCCTCGTCTCCCCACACGTATCTCTGGGCCTGGCTAAATGCGAATATCCAGAGGTGGATGGAAACCCAGTTTGAAGTGCGGGTCAACCGTCTGTGAGCCGAGTGTCAGTGCGGGTCAGAACCGTCTATGAGCCGAGTGTCAGTGCGGGTCAGAACCGTCAGAACACTTGAAGGCTCCTCTCCTCTCTGCTCCACACGTCATAAACAAACTGACCACATGTGGCGCCGCCGTCAGACAGGCCGCCCAGCAGAGCCACGCCCTCACCCGGGCTGCTGCTGCTGCTGCTGCTGCTGCCTTCAGGTGCTCCCAGTAAGCTCCGACTTTCGACTTCAAGGAAAATCCAACCACAAGGATACATTCATTAAGGGTTTGCACTAACGCTTAATTAACAGTTAACTAATGTTTCTCGAAAATTAGTAATGGAGACATTGGTAAATGATTACTAGTATGCATAGCAGACAATCATTGTAGGCCTAATTAAGTTTATGTTACAAGTATTAATTCATTTATACATTATTTATTTGTGTAAATTACTTTGATTTCAAGTTATGTTTTCATTTCTGTTTTCTGAATTGTATGGAATGATTTTTTATGAAGTTGACACTAGGAATTTCACTGCCAAGTCAAATCCCAGCAGTTTCAACAGAAAAATAACACTTTGTCAATCGTCACACAGTGCAGTGCTAATCACGTTTCATTTTCTGTATTGGTTCATGGGCTTTTAACTGTTATCATAATTTGTCCATTTACAGCTGATCTGACACCATTTTACCCCCATACACTTGAACTCAGCAAACATGCCTCAGGATGTAGCGAGATGTGTTGCTGTGCTGTGCACTCACTCCACTGGAGTGCCACTATGATTTCAAACACCACAGCTCCCTCTTGTGGACAAGGTTAAGAAATGCAGTCCCAAAGCATCCTATTAGGCCATAAGGTGAACCAAGAAAAAGTGCCTAGAAAGTGATTTTCGTTCCCACTCCCTGGCACTACTTTTTCAATGCATTTTTTCAGAGAGAGCACCCTTATAGAGGGCTAACGCGTTTCGGCATGTGCCTTCATCAGAGCATCTGATGAAGGCATCTGATGATGCTCTGATGAAGGCACATGCCGAAACGCGTTAGCCCTCAATAAAAAAAGAAAATGGAAATCTGAAGTCTTGCATCTCAATTTTTGGAGTGCTGCTACCTTCACTCTTGTAGTGATTTTTTTTATACTAATTCCAGTAGCTGAGCACCCACAGCCAAGGAGGCAATCTGAGGAAGCGCACCTGCTCTACATCTCAACATAAGCACCCTTATAGACTTTGTGTTAAAAGTTCTCCGCAAAATATCTGGCAGTTTTTTGTCACGGCCCATAATTGTATATAGATGTGAATTAAAAAAAACGAAAATCTTATGCTGCTAATTTTGCTTGTAACTTCATTTCTATTCATGTGAGCTACATAAAATGTGTGTGTAGAGACCCACTTTAGGGTCTGAACTAAGCAACTAACCCTGTGCAATTTCAAAGTAACTGGCCAAGCTGACCAATGGCAGAGTTGACGCCATAGCATGCCAGTAAAGCAGGCGAAGCCACGCAGCAGCGACCGAGCTGGCTGCGTATTAGGGATGACAACGGTTAACCGTTAATCGATTAACCGTCGCTAACGTCGTTGTTCGGTTATTGCTGTCGGTCTATCAGTTAATATTAAAAAAAAATATATATATATATATATTTTTTTTTTTACACGTTTTTTGAGTTTCCTTGCAGATTTTGCAGTGTTTTGCATCATGCAACTATTTTGTTCAATTTTTGTTCAATTTTTGGCAGCAAATCGAAATAGGCTATATTTTGTTTAAGTTTTTATGCTGCAAAAGACAGTAGGCCTAATGTGAAAAAATCAAAAGAAATAACAGATTGTTGTTGTTGTAATGTTTACATAAACAGGAAATAAAGCTCTCAAAAATATATTTCCTTGTCATCCATATAAGAGCCAGAATGATTTTGGAATGATTACCTGATCAAAATGTGGCAATAAACTTATAAATTTCAGCAAAGCCAACAAAAAAAAAAGGCATAATTCTAACACAAAAAGCATTAACATTTCAGCATCTAAATAGACACGCCTTGTTTGGGCATGAGCTCATTGAGTAAATAGACAAATTCTTTTTTTTTTTTTTTTTTTTTTAATATTAAAAAATTATGAATTAACCGATAGGTTAATCGATTATTAGCGTCGGTTAATCGAAAGTGAAATTAACCGAAAATTGACATCCCTACTGCGTATGTGAGCTGCAGGGCAGGCGAGGCAGTCAATTTGATCATAACAAATAAATATATACATGTACATTTCTCCCAGACAAGCGAGGGCATGACAGGGCGATGTCAGTCATTTATTCAGTCAGTCAGTCAAGGATGAACACAGCCTTAATGAGCACCATGGGACACTACAGAATCTGTGCTTATTTTTCACTTGCAAAATATCCCGAAATGCAAAATCAATATATTTTTTTATATTATATTGAATTTTTTTTGAGAAAGAAATACAAATGAAAATTTGTACTGAATAAATATTTTTTCTAGAGCTGCCAAAGAGCCACTATTTAAAATTACCTGTAGTTTGAAGCATCAAGATTTTGATGTTTCTTCACAAGATATAGAAACATCTTTCGTAGCTGGTTCATTCTCAGCACCTCTTGGTTTACGATGATACTTTCGCGGATGATCCTCTCACAGAAGATCTTGTAGCTGGCATCGAAGGACTCATTTCTGAAAGAAAACATTAAAATGGAAAATATAATACTTCAGCGCGGCCAAGAAAGACATGGGATTTAAAAATTGGTTATGTAAAGGCATAGTTAAGTTACGGGATCTTTATAAAGATAATAATCTAATGTCATTTGATGAGCTGAAAGTGAAGCATGATTTACCAGAAAGGCACCTTTTCAAGTATTTTCAACTTAGAAGTTTTATTTTGACACGACTTAACAATTCTGTACAACAACCTCCTATGTCCACACTAGAAATATTCTCAACAGGAAATTGTTATGGTAAAGGACAGATCACCTACTTATATAATATGTTTGTGGGTAATCATAAGGACAGCACGGAAAGTAAGAGACAGGAGTGGATGCATGATTTACAAGAGGACATTTTAGATTGTGAATGGGGTTTAATATGCTCAAAAGCACAAACGCAAACAATCAATACTCGATTGAGATTGATACAATATAATTGGATAATGAGAACCTACATCACCCCAGTAAAGTTAAGTAAATTTGATTCGAATATTCCTCATACTTGTTATAAATGTAATCATCAAGGTACTTTGTTTCATTGCTTGTGGGAGTGTAGTGGGATTCAACGATTTTGGAGCTCGGTGACAACTTATGTCTCCAGGATTACCTCCACACCACTGCCACTGTGTCCTAAATTGTGTATATTAGGCATCTACCCTGTCAATTGCTCTTTAAATAATAGAGAAAGGAAAATGGTGGATTTGTGCTTATTACAGGCCAGACGTTCAATTGCTTTGTGTTGGAAGAATGTTGGGTGCCCCTCTCTAGGTCAGTGGTTGAAAAATCTAACATCTAGTCTAGCTCTGGAGAAACTTACTTATATGATTAGGAAGAAAATGACAGAATTTTATGGCATCTGGGAAATGTTTTTGGAATTTGTTAAAAATGGTGACATTGAAGAGGCATTGGAAGGGTGACTTGAATGTGAAATCAAGGATCAAGGATCAAGGAAACTTTATTGTCATATGCAGCAAGCTACAATGAAATTTAAAAGCCTCGGCCCATGACTTTGCTGTACAGTAGAAAAAAATAGAATACAGAAATAAACATGATAAAAGGTTAAAAAAAAAAAGTTAAAGGGTTAAAAAAAAGTTAGAACCACATGAAAGACAGTTAAAGTGCATTTAAGGGACATTTAAGTTGTAGTGCAAACTGTGCTTGTCCATAAAGTGCAATGTCTTTATATGTAGTGCAAAAGGAGTCTGAATAAAGTTCAGATAAAACTACTTGGAGTTCAGGCTCCGTATGGCTTGTGGGAGGAAGCTCTTCCTCAGCCGCTCAGTCCTTGTTTTGAGGCAGCAGAGACGCTTGCCAGACGGAAGCCACTGGAAGATGGCATGGTGGGGGTGCAAACCGTCCTTGATGATCCTCTTGGCTCTGGTGCTACACCTCCTGGTGTAGATGTCCTCGAGCGAAGGCAGAGCAGATCCAGTGATGCGCTCCGCACACCTCACCACCACCTGTGCAGTGCCTTCTTGTTCTGGGAGGAGCAGTTACCAAACCATGTAGTGATGCATCCTGACAGCACAGACTCAATCGTGGCGGTGTAGAAGGACTTTTGCAGCGCTGAAGAGATTTTAAACTTCCTCAGCCGCCTAAGATGGTACAGGCGCTGCCTCGCTTTCTTCACTCCCGCAGTGGTGTTTGTGGACCAGGTCATGTCTGCTGAGATGTGCACACCAAGGTACTTGTAACTGCTCACGAACTCCACCGTGGACCCATTTATCTCCAGCGGCATGTGCTGTGCTCTCTGCCCCTTCCTTCTGAAATCGACCAGCATTTCTTTTGTTTTGGTGACATTCATGTCCAGGTTGTTGTTCTTACACCATGATGTCAGCCTCTCCACCTCACTTCGGTAGGCCGTCTCGTTGTTGTTCTCGATCAGCCCCACCACCACTGTGTCATCAGCAAATTTCACTATGACGTTGGAGCTGTGGGTGGCTGTGCAGTCATGTGTGTAGAGAGGGAAGAGGAAAGAGCTGAGCACACAGCCCTGAGGGGCACCGATGCTGAGGGTGCGCATGCTGGATGTGCGGTTTCCAATCTTCACCACCTGCGGTCTGTCTGTCAGAAAGTTCAGTATCCAGGAGCGGAGTGAAGGGCTCAGTCCCAGGCTCCTGAGCTTACCATCCAGAATGTGGGGGTCTATGGTGTTGAACGCCGAGCTGTAGTCAATAAACAGCAGGCGTGCATAGTTCCCCTTACCGATGTCCAGGTGGGAGAGGGTGGTGTGTAAATAGGCTATTGTAAATGATATGTGCGGTATGTATATATAATTGTGATGGTACCTACAGTTGATTCAACTTATTTATTTGTGTTACTTTTATTTAATTCCTGCATTGTCCTTTTTACTTTTTCTTTTTATACTGCCACAGGGTTGGGGGGGGTTATAAATGATGTATGTTAGATGTATGATGAGAATACATGTACAGTAATTACATGCAAAAACAATAAATATATGGTTATAAAAATAAAAATAAATGGAAAATATATATTATTGTGTAGATTGTCTACAGACAGACAATATACAGACTATGTCTCAGGGATGTCAAACACATTTTAGTCCATGGGCCACATGGAACCCAATTTGGTCTCAAGTGGGCACTATAACCTTTATAAATAACAACACCTCCACATTTTAAGCACCGGAAATAGTTTTGTGATTTACAGATCATGATGAATACTGTATGCTACTTAATATTCAAATTGATCCTGAAACCTGCCTTACACATTTGATTGAAGGATTCTCAGTGCAATGATGAGCTACACAAAAAATCTTAAAGGAGGAGATCATCTCCCTGGCTGCTGAAAAGATAGACCCACTTCAGTTTGCCTATCAAACTGGCAAAGGTGTGGAAGACGCCAAGCTCCTTATCCTCGACAAAGTCTATGAACATCTAGAGAAACCTGGATCTCACGCCAGAATTCTATTTGCTGACTTCTCCTCAGCGTTTAACAAAATGCAGCCTCACATTCTAATAGAGAGGTTTAAATCATATTTTAATTTCCCTGATCAACTTTCGCTCCTGTGTTTAAATTTTCTAACGGATAGAACACAGCGTGTCCTAGTAAATGGTTCTATGTCTGGTATTTCAACTTCTAACACAGGTTCCCCACAGGGCAGCGTTTTCTCATCAGTCTTCTTCATCCTGTACACAGACAGCTGCAGATCAAATAGGGACAACAGCCTTATAGTCAAATACTCTGACGACACTGCACTCCTGTCGCTCCTCCAGGGGGCAGAGTCGAACCACGGTTGTGCCCTTCCCGATTTTGTCGAATGGTGTGACGAGAACTTCCTTGATCTTAACGTATCAAAGACAAAGGAGCTTATAATCGATCTTAGAAATAAGAAAGCTGACCCTGTCGCTAGCTCCATTCATGGTGAAGACGTCCAGATTGTTGATTCTTATAAATACCTGGGAACAGTGTTTGACTCGCATCTCAAATTTGACACAAACATAGAGTCTCTTGTTAAAAGAGGCCAACAGAAAATCTATTTATTAAGGAAAATGAACTCCTTCAAAGTGTCAAAAACGATCCTGTGCACTGTTTACAGATCATATATTGAGAGCCTTATAACTTTTTCTTTTATATGTTGGTTTAACGGTTTGTCTGTGAAGGACCGAAATAGCCTTAACAATATCGTCAAAGTCTGCTCCAAAATCATTGGAGTTCAGCAGAGTGACATAAACGCGCTCTGGAAGAAGCGAGTGGTTCAGAAAGCAAAAGGTCTTATGGACCAACCTGACCATATCCTGTCCTCTAAATTTGCCCTCTTGCCGCTGGGACGGCGCTATCGGGCACCTTCCTGCAGAACAAACCGTTACTCCAAGTCCTTCATTCCCTCAGCCATTCGGCTGTTAAATGCAGAGAAGTAGAAAACTGCACTGACTGTGTATCGTAGCATTTGCACTTTTTTTTGTATGCAAATTCCTTTACTTTTATCTTACTTTTATTTTTTTACTTTATTTTTTATGTATTTCTAAAACCAACTGTTTACAGATGCACCCTATGCACTTTACATGTGTATAAACAATGTTGCGTCCTGCACCCTTGCGGCTCAGATCCATGTACGCTGAGGGACACGGGGAACCAAATGCACTATCTCGGTTTTGATCACACTGAGCTCCTTTCCTATTTCCCTTGTGTATGTATGTATTTTTGTATTTTGTGACCGAAATGAAATACAATATGTTTACTTGCAACGGTGATGAACTGTAGAAACTGAATTGCCCCCCGGGGATAAATAAAGTTTTCTCAACTCAACTCAACTCAACACAAAGTCAGCCTATGGGCCAGATTGGACATTCTGGCAGGCTGGTTCTGGGCCCCAGGCCGTAGGTTTTATACCCCTGATGTAGATGGTCAATGCTTTACTTCTTAAATCTGCAATAATGTGAGGCAATTACTAATTGATAATAAAGGAATATAATACTCACTTTTCTTCTGAGGTGTCAGGAGTAGTCCTCATCAAGAACATTGTGTACTGTCGGTAACAATTCTTGTGGTACCGCACCTCCAAGGACACACAGTCTTTGTCTCGAATATGAAGGAGAATACTAGTGTCTTCCTTCATCTTTCTTCAGCTTTCAGCAACTGACCTTTGAAAAAATACATAACAATTAGGGGCTATTGTATTACCCTAATGGCCAAAATAGCGCCCCCTATTTCCTTACCCTGTTAGTGTGATCCATATACTGTAATATAGGTATGGTAAATCCATTTACAAATCACCCGTTTTTCTTTGGTCCTGGCCTAGACCGTGAAGGCCACCAGGATCCCAATAATGTTACTGTACTTATTGACAAGATATACACAGCCTAGCTGGCTCTGATTGGCTTGGCTTGTCCTGATATTCTTGCCCTAATCCTAGGAGTCTTTACTGTTTATTTGTCTGATAAAACACAACCCAGAAGAACCCAGATTTGACAACTACAATAACATTAAATGTGTTGGGTGTGTCAACTATTACATTCTCAATTGAGAGGCATGTTTTTGCTGCCATTGTGCTTTTATATAGACTATTAGATTTTATTTCATAGCCTGTCACACGTAGCTTCGCATGTTTTCAAAGTAGCTTTCCAAGACTGTTTATTTGTTTATTTGTTTATTTAAAAGGATCCCCATTAGCTGCCGCCAAAACGACCGCTACCCAGCAAACATCGTCTTGACCGCGACATCACCAGACGATAGAATTGTGGTTTGGCATCTACCATCTAAGTCTGACGTTCTCTCCACATTCCTCCAAAGTAACGTTTAGACTGTCACTTCAAAACAAAAAATATTGACCTCATATTGCTTTGAAAACACCACATGTAGGTGTCTTTTGTGTTTTTGTTGAATAAAATGACATTTGATTGACAATTTACCTGTTGTGTGATCAGATACTCACAGTGTGACATGCACTCCACCTGCAATGACGACTTTTATTGAACGCCCTTTTCTTTTTTTAATATGAAAACACGTTTATGTCATATAAGTGCAAGTGTCTCTTGCTATGGGCTTGTATTTATCACAAACTTCCTGAATCCTGTGTCCCATTTCTCTTGCCGTAACTAAACGCAGTGTTGTGGGTTTTGGATGTGCTATGCTGTCTGCTAAAGTCACGTTGGTTATATTATGGTAAATTATATAAATATACCTGTCTCATCGCTGGTTGAAATCATGAAACAGAATTAGCGAGGCAGCTAGCCTATCAACGCAACTTCCAGTCGGGACCGTCAAAATGCTGAGTGCTCAATGTTAAGTATCTCTATATATGACCAAATCCGTAGCATTTGTAACTAATTCGGTGGCCTAATGGATAAGACACATGACTGCGAAGCGTGCGCCGCAGGATCGAATCCCGCATGAGGTGCGTTGAATCTGGACACGTTGTGGGGAAGTAGAGGAATTACGTCGCTAAGATTTCCATTCAGAATATATAATTAGACCCTGACTAGATGTAGTGGTTTGACGTGCAGCAGACGGTCGTTATACGTGAAAATGTTTGCTGGGTAGTCTTCCTGGGGTCCAAACACAATACACAATACATTACAGCAATAGTAACTGTAGACAGTAAAGTTCAGTAGTAAATAACATAGTAAAAAATAAGAATTATTAAAGTAATAAGAAATAGCAAAATGCAGTGCAATACAGGTGCGTCACAGAGTAAAGAGCAGTATATAAAACAAAACAAAACAACAACAACAGTTTTGTCAGCTGGTTATGTAGCTGGCCAGCTTCATTAGATATATTATATACATTATACAACAATAATATAATATAATATAATATAATATAATATAATATAATATAATATATATAATATAATAATGTAATATATACTGTAGCGCAGTGGTTCCCAACCTTTTCCAACTCAGGGCCCACTTTTATGTCTCAAAAATGTTCGCGGCCCACCTCCGACCCCATAAATACAAAGGCCATATAATGCGTTCTCAGAGCACTTTTTTATTGAAAATTGAACATAAAGGACTGAACTGAATACAGGAGAAACATGTTGGAAGCTCCACAGTCACTAACACAGCACCTGTAACATGTTGCAACACCTTCAGTATTACAGTTTTCAAGGAGCTGTCCACACACACACACACACACACACATACACACACACACGCACACACACACACACACACACAGACACACACACACACACACACACACCAATCATTCAAGGAGCTGTCCATCAGCACCACACAGATGTCAGAAATGACAAGCAAGGGGCTGTCTGTAACAGGCTAATTAACAAATGATTAATAAATAACGGTATCCTTCAACAATGGAAAAATGCATTCTCATAACAATTTGACATCCAATATCAGATCCAAACAAAATCCAAATATCAGAAGAAAGCCCATTAAATCGATAGGGTTACAAATAAACACAAACCCAATATAAAGATGATGTAAAGATGAAACTTCAATTCAAGCAAAAGCAATAACATCAAAGAAACAAAAATCATACTTTTTCAAGTATGATTTTTCAAAATCTTAAAAAAAAAATTGAATTTTTTTTTTTTTTTTTTTTTCAAAAATCATACTTTTTTGGAAATGATTTGGCGGCCCACTTGCAATACCTTCGCGGCCCACCAGGGGGCCGCGGCCCACAGGTTGGGAATCACTGCTGTAGCGTATCGGGTAATTACGTGTATTGGGGTGTTTCCGTGCTTGGCTAGGAACTGATATGTGGGGGTGTGTTCCTAGGGGGAAGGGGATATATGTGACCAGCGGCCGGGGCGGAGGCCAGTCAGGCTATGCGAGTGAGCTGACCGGGTGGTTTAGAGCTAGCAGCGAAGCTAGCTGCTGGGAGCGTGTATTGTGAAGACAAGAATAAAAAGCCTGTACCAACTTCAAGTCTCCAGTTCCTTGGACGAATACCCACTTCTTTTCATTGGTGCCAGACAGTAAAGTGGTAACGCCTCTGATTCGGCCGAGAGGGGAGAGGGTGAGAAGGAACGGCAAAAGAGACGGGTGGTGCGGCTTTTTGGCTCTAGAAACTAGCGCTAGTAAGTTAGCTACCAGGGGTGCTAACTGCTAACTGCTAGCTGCTAAAACCACGTGCGATGGTGCGCGGAGAATCAAGTATCTCCGGAGAATGGCCATCGGTGAACGGGAGGAAAGGAGAGCTGACGGCGGGGATCAGCTCGATGCTGGCGGGCATGGAGGCCCGTGTGTTGAGAGAGGTCGGACGGCTGGTGCAAGAGACTCCTGCCTGGGCAGTAGAGGTGATGCGGGCGCTGCGAGAAGTCATGCAGCGGGTGGACTTGATGAGCGCGGAGGTAATGCAGCGGGGAGAGCGGCCGGAAGAGCCACGAAAGAGACTGTGTTGGACCTGCAGAGAGCCGGGCCACGTGGCGAGGTGGTGCCGATGCGGTTCCGGGAGACGGACCGGGTATGCGGGACAACGACATGGACAGCAGGGAGCCTGCTGGACATGTAGCGAGATTGGACATCTAGCCAGAGAGTGTCCAAAGGCTGTCGGAGATCGGGGGACAGCGGGAGAAGAGAGACGTGCAGGCGGCAGACAGGTGAGACTCTGCTGGACTTGCCAGTCACCGGAGCACTTGGCCAGGGACTGCACTGAGAGTGTGGAGGCCGGAGGTGAGACGCAGGCTGGGAAGAGCGTGAACAGCCAGAGGGAAGAGAGGGACATCGTCTGCAGCGTTGTTACAGTCGGGAGAGCGACGCTCGTGTCTCCGAGTGAGCGAGAGGGGTTACCGCCGGGGGAACCGGCCCAGCCTAACCGCTATACACCCCCTAACGTTGCACTGCGGAGAGCCGAGGGGAAGATCGACGCCGGTGGTGTTCGCTCTGCTGTCCTCAACCCTGGAGGAGGGGGACGGAAAAACGAGCGGAGAGCCGAGGGGAAGATCGACGCCGGTGGTGTTCGCTCTGCTGTCCTCAACCCTGGAGGAGGGGGACGGAAAAACGAGCGAGTGCGAGGCCGGGAGGACGACGCCAGGGTCAGCTGGAGAGTCGACGGGCGCGAGTGGAGACCGGAGGACGAGGATGTCGATCCGGTGCTCGTTCGTGCATTTGCTACTGGAACAAACAAAAAGGGGGGACCGAAAAGAGTGCTTCAGGGGAATTGGTGAAGCTGGGAAATGGGGTTTAAAAGAAAAGCTAAGGAAAATGTGGGGGGCTTGTGTTTGAATTGAAATGTGTGAAAAAGAAGGAAATAATGAAAAACTAGACATTATGGGGGTACCTAATGGAAAACTAGACATTACGGAGTACCTAATGAAAAACTGGACATTATGACGGGGGGGCTGAAAAGAAAAGACTGTTTGTTGGGGAATTAGAATTTGATGTGGTGATGGAAAAAAATATTGTGTTGGGTGTGTTTTGGTACAGGGGGATGTGTGTGGGTTGTGCATGTCGCGTGGAAGCGACATTAAATTTGTGTGGGGGATATGTAGCGTATCGGGTAATTACGTGTATTGGGGTGTTTCCGTGCTTGGCTAGGAACTGATATGTGGGGGTGTGTTCCTAGGGGGAAGGGGATATATGTGACCAGCGGCCGGGGCGGAGGCCAGTCAGGCTATGCGAGTGAGCTGACCGGGTGGTTTAGAGCTAGCAGCGAAGCTAGCTGCTGGGAGCGTGTATTGTGAAGACAAGAATAAAAAGCCTGTACCAACTTCAAGTCTCCAGTTCCTTGGACGAATACCCACTTCGTTACAATACATTAGATCAGCCGATCTAAAAGACGCTATTCTAAAACATACTATTAAAAGACATACATAATGGGAACTGAGTAAGTTGTGTGTTTAAAGTGTGTTTGCTGGTGTTAGTGAGGCGTGATTTCTAACCCCACATAGGATAAGCAATAACCACGCCCTGTGGCGCTGGGATTGGCCAGGAGCAACACTGGAGGGCACGCACATGCTCTGTCAGCACAGGTTGAGTGCTGACGTGACGTGGAAGCCTATGCGACAGTGTAGTTCTGCGTCTATGGGATTTTTGAATGGGTTTTTGGCGCGATGCTTCAAATAAGGTCTCTGGGCAACGCAAGTTTAATCAAACGCGAACCAAGGTTCAGCGGGATAATCTTCACACATGAGGACCACTTTCATGAGTTTTGAAGCGTAAATGCGAGCCCTAGAAGTAAAATGCTCGAGCTAAACTAATCCAGAACTACACTGTCGCATAGGCTTCCACGTCACGTCAGCACTCAACCTGTGCTGACAGAGCATGTGCGTGCCCTCCAGTGTTGCTCCTGGCCAATCCCAGCGCCACAGGGCGTGGTTATTGCTTATCCTATGTGGGGTTAGAAATCACGCGTTAGTGAGTGCAGGTGGGATCTAAGTTTCCGTTTGAAACCAGCCCTCCCATGGATGGAGGAAATGTTTACTGGCAGACAATTCCAGGACATTATCGATCTGTATGTGACTGTTTTCTTCATAAAGTTAGTTTTGGGTCTAGGCAGAGTCAACTGACCCCTGCTCGCCCCTCTGGTGGAGTGTGTGTGAGTACGTGAGCTATAAATTATGCTGTCGAAGAGAAAGCCAGGAGTTTGGGTATTGATAACCTTGTGAAAATGTATGATTGCGTGTGTGTCAGTGTGTGTATGTGTGTGTGTGTGACCTACCTGCTGAAAACGTTTCAGCCTGTACCAGATGGTCCTTGTGGTGTTTGTTTGCCTTTTCTCGGCCGCATCCAAACGCTTTTTTCTTTTCTTTTTTTTTATCAATGAAGCGTGTGTAGCATGTTGAGTGGAACCCAGCATATTCAGGAACATTCTCAAAGTCGATTTATGCAATGTTTATATGACTGCTATTTCTGGCTGTCCCCTTGCAAGGCAAGCCACCGTTTGGCGATGTTTCTAAATGTATCCCACCGTGTACTGGTAAAATCTTTTACTCTCTCTTTCCTTACTGACACGTGTGAAAATGTGTACGGTACGCCCACATCCCCTCGAACCCCAGAAGTGATTTTGGGTCATATACCCTACAAGCAACGTGCACATTCAGCGGAGGAGTGAGGTAATCTGAGACACCCTGGGGTTGCTTAAAGAAGCAGTAGCCGAAGTGCATGAAGAAAAGGAGAAGTTAGGGGGTATTGCATTATGGGCACACGCACAGAGTTAGGGATAGACACGCGGTGTGTGGCAATATGCATGCGTCTGTCACGTATCCTGTCAGGTATCCGGCATTCATCCTGCACGATCGATGCATGCCACAGTGTTGGTCAATAAGGTGGATATTAAGTAAGTTCTGTGTCCTGTTTGGAAGCAAGTCGGGGGAAATAGGAAGTGCTGGGGAGTCAAGATAATGATTAAGGGAAATTATTCGGCGAAAATCTATTATAAGAGACAGGGGAGATCTTCAGTCGGGGTCTCTCGTACCTTTGCGAGCAGATGCTACGGCCGATTGAACCACGAACCAACCCACGGACCAGCTCAGCCAGCCTCAGCCAGCCACGGAGCGGGAGCGAAACCTGACCGAGACACCGTTTGAATCTGACGGGTAGGAAACAATTCTAACCCAGGTGTAGGATGTAGTCCGTATTTGGAAATCATCTGTGGTTAGCACAGATGGGTTTCGGGCCGATGTTTCTCTCTGCCGCAGGAAAGGAAGTGGGTTTTTAACTGTTAAATGATATTATCTGCCTGTTGGTTAGCGGCTGGGGGGAAGTTCAATGTGATTTAGCGGTGGTGAACGCGCTATGGTTAGCGAAGCCGTTTTGTCGTAAAACAGGAAATATATGATATAAGGGGAAAAAAGATAATTTAATTTAGGAAACTACAATTTGTAACAAATATTGTATAATAAATCGCCTAAGAGGAGGTGGTTTATTATTAGATATGTAATTAGAATCATAATCTGCATTTATAGGAGTGGGTTTTTCTATGAATAAAAACCTAGGGTAAATTATTCTATTCAGAGAAAATGGTTTAAATGAATTTCCTCTTTTAAAGTAAAGGCATTTTTATAATATACATTCATAGAGGAATAGATTGTAGTTGTAAAAGGTTTTGAAATAGTTCCGTTTCATACCGGCGCACTGCACTTTTAATGTGTCATGCACTGTCATTCATGAAAAAGGGTTTAAATGAATTTCCTCTTTTAAAGTAAAGGCATTTATATAATATGCACTTATAGAGGAATAGATTTTATTTGTTAAAAGTTGTGAAATAAATCTGTGTCATACCGGCACACCGGCACTTTTAAAGTGACATGCAATGTCTGTTATGCTAAAACCCTTTAAATGAATTTCCTCATTTAAAACAACTGCATTTATATAATGTACACTTATAGAGGAATAGACTCTATTTGTTGAAAGTTTAGAAATAATTCATTTTCAGGCCTGCACACCGTGATCAAAATGTCAAAATGCAATGACATTCACTTATTAGGAAAGAGGGTTAGAATGGTTTCTCATTTGAAGTGAATACGTGTACTGTGAATGATTAGAGGTTCTATGACAGCAGTTTATTCTGGGAACGGTTGTAATGGAATTTATCTGACTGAGAATTTGACATGACAGCATTTTATTCTGGGAACAGTGATACTGAAATTCACATAGCAGGATTGTTTCAAGTCCTGGACAAAAATACCCGTTGATAGTTATGGAGTATTAATAGAGAACCACCAGTGAAGCGATCTTCCCCGTTCTTCACTGGCTGATAGCTATTGCCAAATGACGTAATGTAATGACAGGAAGCCCCAGTGAAGCAACTGAATGAGATGACAGTAACCAATCGACCAACTGTAATGATTCAACGTTTGGAGAGTGGTTTGAAATGCAATGCGTGGAGTAAGATATATTCTGAGGTATGCATTTTAGTGGGCCGTAGGGATCTGATGAATACGAAGTGTTATGTAATTCAAATGTGAAATATATGCTGTTTCAGTCTGAATGGAAATGTTAGTCTAGGATGAAGAAGCAATGATATTCAATAAGTTTGGATGGCTCATGGTGAGAGATTGACGATGGCCGGTGCCCCGTGTATTAGAAGGCGCAGACCGGCCATAATAGTAATATTACAATTGACGATCTGTCCAGGACCTGGGAGACTGAGGATAAGTTATGTAGTGTTTTACATAATATAGAACACTTCACATGGGAGGCGAGTTCGAACCCTCGGGAAATACATGATGCATGATGGGTTATATAGCATTTCTATTAACATTCCATATGGAAGTGCTACAAGGCAGCTTTTTATTCTGGGAACACTTGTACTGGAACTCACCTAGCTGGGAATTGGATAAGGCAGCATTTTAGTCTGGGAACAAATGTAAAGTGGTTTATCACGCTGAAGTGTACAGTAACATATATCTGTGTTTTGAACTCGTTTAGGGGAGTCGGAGTAGATCTATTTTTAGAGGAGTAAGAAACCGACGGTTTGAGGACCGCTCAACAGAGTTTGACCCTCATTTCACACCGAGAGGGGATCATAACGGAACAGAGCCTATAGGAAGCAGGCTATATTTAAGGGAAATACATGTTAGTTATTTACTTTGATCTCAGCTGGATCATTTCAAGTCCTGGATAATAAGATCTTGAGGAAGCGTTACTTTGAACAAGGAGTTTTAGACTTGAATAGGGGGGAGAAAACACTTCCTCTTTTCACTGCATGAAGCAACAGGTTAACAGTGGCCTGACTGAGCTATTATTAGAATGGGTGCAGAAGGCCACATGTAGTCATTCAACTTATACTGATACGAGTTATAGTAGCCGAGTACAGTAGCTATGATTCCAACCAGGTTAATTAATATTAAAGTGGAGCACCACACCAGGAGTATTTGAGCTTGAATAAAAAGGGTTTATTCAATCTAAGGTTAAGAAAGATGATTTGTGTTATCATGTTGTGTTTAAATGTATGCCATGTGAATGTTTAATAATTGTATTGAGATTGTATTTGTGCTGTGCTACGCTATGCTCTAATTAAAAAGCAATTTATTTGCGCCAATATCTGATCTCATCTCTCTTATTTGAACGAATGTTCATCCTTTAGGTAGTAGCCTCTTCTCGTGATGTAAAAATACTAGGAACATTTGATTTAGCCTGAAGTATCACGTCTTTTAAGGTTACTCTGGAGGCCTTTGTGATGACAAGCTTAAAACGACTACCTGACAGAGAAGGTGTATTAAAACATCACCAGGATTAAGCAAGAATTGTCATCTCAAGGGAAAAACTTTTAACATGACCTTAACCAGTGCAGATTAACACATAGTTAAAATTCATTTTCCAACAAACACAACAACAGAAAGTGCTAGAGGGAGCCACCGTTAACTCGAGTGATCACCCCTAGGGGATGAGGAGCCACTGCCCCCGACGGGTGACCACAGCAGGTCAGACTTGAGAATGAAGGTGGTGAAAAGTTGGATGAATCCCTCTACCCCGCGGGTTACTAGATGAGCTAGTCATGATATACCGTAGCAGATGTCCTTAAGAAAATAAACCAGCGGATAGGCTAGCTATAGAAGTAAGAGTGTAACCTGCGTCGATACGTTGTAAGGCATATCGAGCATTATTAACACACGAGATGCATATAGCATCGTTTCTTTAATTGTTTACGTAGTTTTGAATGAGCTATAGCTCGACATTCCTCTTCTTCCCCGTTCAATGTAGAGGACGAGGGGGCTGCCATCTTGTCTATTTACTTTAGTCTGGGCACCTTCCACCCCGCTTTTTGTCATGGGGCGTAAACCACGGAACCAGAATGAACACCGAAGGCAGTGCGCCAAAAAAACATCTGTGTTGCTGTTAGCTTGATGTCTCTTCCCTCGATTAATTGTCTGATGCAAAGCTTCTGTATTGGCTTAAAAGATGTGAGATTGTGAATCCGCAATGTTTCTAAAAGAACTTCGGTACGTCCATCTTTTGTTTTGTTGTTTGCCGTTCTGATACTTGGGTCAAATTGTCAAGTTAACGTGAAAGTTTGACGAGCTAGAAACGCTGCTATCCGGTCTAGGGCGGGCTCTAGGGTGACAAAATCAATTGTGGGCGGGAGCCAGGCTCTTTCTCGCCGAGAAGAGCCTGGTGACGCGAGGTTGACTCCTCGGAAAAGCGGCCACCCGATTGGTCTAGCGGGAAGCACGTCATTACGCCGAGCCTTGTCACTCAATTCTACGCGAGGGAAGGACTATTGCCGACCGCAAACGCCAATAAAAAAAACCTGCCAGATTTCACGTGGAGAACTTTTTTTCTCACACTCAGAACCAATAGATCTTTCGAACGAAGTAAAAAGTATTTAGTGCCACATGGGTCGGAACGGGATGAAACGAAAAACGGGTTCACCTTGTGGCCTAATTTTGTACAGGCCCTCACATCCTCAGCCGACCGGGAGAGGAGTCTGGCAGTGTAGATCTCCACTCTGGACTTGCGGGAAAAAATACTCTGTTTGGTTTAACCTAGTCTCGCTTACCTACGACGGAGTTTTAGGGCCATGCATGATGAAAAATAAAAATTACAGGATTTTTTTTTACAAAAAAAAAAAACGTTTTGAGAAAAAAGTCGAAATTTCGTGAATAAAGTCGAAATGTTGAGATAAAAGTCGAAATTTCGTGAATAAAGTCGAAATTTAAGCACCAGACAGAAGAGAGAAAAAAATCAGAGGATCTTTTTTTTTTTCATATCGCCCAGCCCAAAATTGTGTTTAGCATGCCAACCTAGCTCAATCATGTCATTTGGCAGCAGAGGGCGCTACAGACCACCACTCAGCTGTTTTAAAGCAGAAAGCAGAGCCGGATAACTGGATAAGATTTCATAATTGCATGCAATCAATAGAGACCATTGATGAAGATCAAATTAATTGTAACAGCTATGATGCAGCAATACGAGGGATCAGCCGAGCAGCATTTTGGTAAACAAACTGCATCACTGGGGGAAAACGGCAATGGGGACCCTATGAAGCCAGCCTTGAACGTCTCACTCTAGCCCCAGCTGTCCTGTTTACATTTTAAAAATGGCGACAGTTCACACATTTTTAACATGACATGCATATATTATACATCAGACTCTTGAGCTACCTCTGCTCTCGCTCAAAACATCAAAAATATAAGCGATGTGATGTATAGTTTTAGAGATATTGTTTGTTTGGCACAACTCATACTAGTTAACTGCCTCAGTTCTGGGGAATTTGCGGTGTGGTGACGTCACGCTGATTCCTCGTATCCAACCAACAAGACAATAATCTGTAAATGTGGCTGTAAAAATTCTCACTTTTCTTTTTGATCCCTTGACATAATCTGAAAATAACTGGAACCAAAAACCATACAGATACAGAATATGAGTGATTCAGTTTTATTATACAAGAGGCCAGAGAACTCTTGTTCTCTGTTAAGAGTTCGCTAGCCAAGGCTTGATTCATGACACAAAAAGACAGAAGTAAAAAATATGACTGTACATTTTCCACTTCGCACAATTCCAAACTGTTTCACTTCGCGCAGCTCAGGGAGAGCATCTCTCTCCAATGACATCAGGACATGTTGATTTAAAAACCTAACATTCCACATTCAATTCAACATGTTTCTTGATATTGTCCCTCTCTTTACAGAGAAGTCTATGTAAGCCTTACATACACTACAGCCAATTAAACCACACACTGCCTCCATATTACTGTCAGTTTGCTGGACACTCTGATATCATTCCTTATCAGCTGATCTCAGAAAGGGAGGTTTATCATCATTGTATTGAGAGGAAGCATCACCGTAAAAGAGCAGCAGCTACACGCATGTCCTAAGAGCCTTCAATCATTTTCCTCATTTTTAAGCAGATCTTTTTAAATTCATGCTCCATCTAAATTGACATGTAGTTTGTTCGAGATTTGCGCTTTTTCTCAGGTAAGAAGTTGTCTTGTTTTTGAGGGCCGATGGGGATGTAGATGTAGATGGGGGTCACTTGTAGCTGCAAGCAAGTGAGACATATGATCAAAAATCTATTTTTCTATGTTTCCCAGCTGATTCTGAGCGACTAAAGCGACAAAGTTAGGACAACTTCTCGTGTATTGTCTCGCATCAGAGTTGCCCAAAAAAAGTTCCCCCCTGGCTGTGTCTTTAGAGAAGTCCAGTCTCCCATTCATCTGTCTGCCACTGACAGAGCATAGATATACAGGCAGTCTGACAAGGAACAGAAATAAATCTAATTTTCAATTATTTTTTGGCATGGCCTCGCTCTTCCTCTGGCTGTCCAAACGGGCACAAACATTCAATCTCATTTCTACCTCTTTGGAAAAAGAGGGTGTGTGTGTGTGCGTGTCACATTTGTGCCACAAAGCAGGCTTAAACATCAGATTCTTCTGTTTCTGTGTCAACACAAGTTGTTTTTCCATCCACCTGTTCTTATGCAAATTTTCAATTTGTGCATTAAAAAAATTAGTGGAAAAAGTTTTCACGTTTGGGGGGAGGTGGAAAAGATGGCCGTATCAATAAATGGTAACGTGATAAATGCAGTGGAAACAGATTATGCTTGCAGTTGAAGAGCAGCGCCTGGTAATCCAGAAATCGCAATTTATGGTCTACAGTATGTACGTTACCTTTGTAGATAATCAAGAAACTAAATTAAGAACGTAGATGTGTTTAATAGAGCTTGGTCGCTGCTTGCGCCTGTATCGGGTGACGGGTCTAGCAGCAGAGCAGCAGAGGCAGACAGCCTCAAAGACCAGGTGATTGACAGCTCTATAATTCGCATAATAGCAGCGGATGGAAACGCGCGTTATTCCGCATTTTCTTTTGACGACTTTCTGAAAACTCAATTAAAATTTGCGACACCTTTGGATGGAAACCCAACTACAGTCTCAGATGGCAGGTTGCTCTTCACTTGCACCGATTTGCACGCCCAGTTAAACCGTAGCTGAATCTAACCACCCCACAAATGCTCTTCAGCTTCTCTGAAAACTGTTGCTCTTTAAAAACAAAAATCTTGACTATTTCCAATCCCAGTCAAAACAAGAATCAGCTGTTACACCTGGTTAGTTTGTAAAAAAATTTTTTTTGAAAAAAGTTATACTGTTTTTGTTTGCTAGGTCACTGGAAAAACAAAGAAAGGAAACAAAACAGCTGGATAGGATCTGCAGCGTCCAGTGAAAGAAACCGGTGGGTGTGGATGGATGTGTGAAACAGGCATGTGATGATGTAAGAACATTAAGGTCCAGCAGCTTGTTGGCTTCACCTCCAGAGACCAGACGCAGCGGAGCACAACTCCACGGTGGGGACCTGGAGAGACAGCTTATGTCAGGCTGTAGAGAGAGAAGAGTGAAGAGAGAAGAGAACAGCGTTAAAAGTCGCAAAGAAACTGTGAAACAGGCATTTGAGCCAACGAGTACCAAAAGATGTGGGTCAAATAATTGTAAAAGTAATTTCAAATAACTGGTCGTGTTTTCAGCTTATTTAATCAACGATAATAAAGGCCAAGATAATCGGAGGAAAGCGTTCCCAAAGTTGATTGAATGATTTTGATTTAACGAGCTCACCTGTCGATGAGTGAGTCCCTCATGGTGGTGGCGATGGCAGACGGCTGCGCGGCGTCGCTCAGTCTGAACACGCTCTCGATGACGGACAGCTCGGTGCTGGTGGTGTCCAGGCCGCAGAACGCACACCAGTCGTTCACCACCATGCCCGCTGCGATCACCTCGCTGCCCCGGTTCACTGTTCCAGCCTGGGGAGGCGGGGGACGACGACATTAGTTAGCACACTAGTTAGGGGACATTCACACCAAAAACGTTTTTTTCAGTCAGAACGCTATGAAAATCATGTCGAGAGCGCTTCCATTGTGCACAAAACACAGCGCACGGAGCGTTTTTTTCTGCTCCGATTTGTTTTCACCTGCAGCCGCGTGCTGTGCAGATCAGAACACAACGACCACACGGACGGTAGCCAGCTAGTTTTGTCTGTTTGATGTTGGTCACTGTCAACATGAAAGCCAGATTTTTGCCAATTCTGGCAGAAGCGGAGGTTGGAGTAGGGAGAAAAGTTAGCAAGAGTGAAAATGACGAGCAGCGCGCTTTTCCTCTAATGTTCAACTTTTTTCAGCTTTAAAACACTCACAGCGCTCCTCCAAAAACAACAGACGCCACCAGTGCTGAAACGCCAGGTGCGTTCATTAAAAGAGGAGCACGTCATCTAGTGCGTCCTTACATAGAGAATGAATTGCAGAAAGACGCTGGCAGCAACAAAAACGCTTTTGGTCTGAATGTCCCCTTAATGCTGCAGTTCACTGTTCCAGCCTGCGGGGGGGGGGGGGGGGGGGGTTGCCTTCAAAGCATTTAACACACACCTACTTGTTCATGATTATCCCTTACTTATCCACACACTCCCCCCTCCTGTCACTCACCACTAGAGGGACCTGCAGCAACGACGACAGCTCGTCCTGGTCCTCTATGGTGGTCTTGGGGTGGACCAGGCCGCCCTGGTTACTGAAGGCACAGTACGAGCCCACCAGGACCTGCTCCGCCACAGTCTGACGGAACACCTCCACCTTCAACGTGTCCGCCAGGATCTCCTCTGTCTCCTGAGACAGAAACAGAGAGAGAGAGCATGCGTTAAAGTGATGCTGAACTTTGGCAGTACTTTGAGAGGATGATATAATAACCCCAAAGTTAGTGATTCCATTTTCTGTTCCTCCGGTAGAGGAGATTAGAGAATTGCATTTCTCTCTCTCTCCATTCACTACCATTATGTGGAGAAACAGGCCTGAAAAATCACACTTCTAACACTTAAACAAAGAAGAATAAAGCATATTCTGACAATATACTAACTAGTCACACCGCTGAATTATTTTTAAGTTAATCACTTCCTTATGTTTAGTCAACCTTTCAGTTTGAACAAGTGTAACCAATAATAGGTTTACCAACAATTGAAAAATAGACAAAAAACAGTGAGACTTTTATAATCTGCTTTCTCAGAGTCCCATCTCCCACCCCTGTGTGTCAGCCCTATCCAGACGACAGACAGCTCTCACTGAAAATGAATGGAAATGAACGTACACAGACAGACACGACGGATCAGTGTGGCCGCCGGCTAAAGTGTAAAAAGCGTGTAAAAAGCGTGGGTGCGTCGGGCCGTCTCACCCTGTCCAGGTCGGGGTGCACCAGCGCTACGTAGTCGTTGCAGGCGATGACGTTGCCGAGGGCGGAGAGCCGCTCCTCCACTCTCTGGATGCTGACTTTGTCTGGCAGACAGTTCCTGATGTGCTGCAGCTCCTGGTCGGTGGTGTTGTTCGGTACGATCATGCCGTGCCGGTTACCTGCACACGGGACAGACAGGAGCAATCGATCAGGGATGGCATCGGCGGCACAAAGGAGCATGCAAGTGTCAGTGTTGGGGGGTCAATCGTTGACTGTATAAATTAAAAGATGGACGACGCGACTCCACTTCCTACAACTACGCAAAGGTGAAGGCAAAATATCTCGTTTCCGCGAGCTGCCATCTTGATTGTGTGAGAATTTGGAGCCCGAGTCTGTGCAGCAGTAGTCTCGCTAGCCAGCCTCTCTTCCTTTCTGTCAGAGAGTCTGGCGCTGTGGAAACAGGCAACAGGGATAAGCCCTCCCCTGCTCTAAAGCTGCTCTCCCATTCGAGCGGCTGTTTCAGTGGCAGCAGGATATCCGCTCCCCCGCTTGCAAGCTCTGTCACGCTCTGTTCATTGGCTCCGACCATGTCAATCAGCTCCCATGTGTGTCGCTGTAATGCTCCCGCCGAACGCTAACTAGCTAGCGTAGAAAGCTAACGGCAGAAACCTACAGGCTAACTCGTTGCTACACGCTGAAAATGGCAAGTTTTGAAGAAAATTTGGATTGTGCAATAAAGAAGGCCTGCTCGGCACAAGTTCCACCCCGAAACTATTTTCCAAGGGCACCAACGCTAAGCACCGCCCAAGACGAGGCTGATTGGTTAACCCAAACAGAGCATTTTTTTCGCAATCCCACAATGGAAACCTGCGACGCCAGACTCTCTGACAGAAAGGAAGAGAGGCTGGCTAGCGAGACTAGTGCAGCAGAGTCGGGCCGTGGGCGGCAGGATGACGGCCCGCGGGACACGCCCCCTGCTGTCTGTTGGAGGCTTGAGTGTGGTTGGTCGTCACAGCTGTCAATTATGACTTTTTATATAGAGCGCCGCACGAATGAGTCCTAAAAGCTGGAAGTTAGCATCACCTGTTGTTCCCTTGTGTCAAAGTCAATGGGTCTTTTGTACGACGATTTTCAGAATCAGCTTTATTGGCCAAGTATGTAACATACAAGGAATTTGACTCCGGTTTGCGTTGCTCTCAAAGTATTCTCACACAGAAAAAGGTATGCACAAGTTTAAACAAATTATTTCAGGTTAGATGCCTGAAATAAGCTCTGTGGTTTAACAAAATTGGATGAAAATGAGACCTTTGAAGTCCAGCAAGATAATATTCCCAAATGAACAACACTTGTATTATTTTTGAAGCGTTTACTGGCGATGGCGATTTAAGGTGATCACATTTATGCATCAAAAACCATAAAAAACTTATGGGTCATACGTTTAATTAAAGGGGGAGGGGGTATACAGTGAAATACATATACCGTGATATTTTGGTAGATGGATACTGTACCATATGCAGTGAAATGTCATACCTTTACATCCTTTGTGTGTGCTCCAGTGTTGTACTCACCCACACACATTCTCCCGATGATGCGACAGCCTGCTATGGAGGCATGAACCACTGGGATGTTTTCGGACAGCTCCCCTTCAAACACACTGCACACGCACACACACACACACAAAATGTTACTATTTAGCTGTCATCTACATCGACCAAGAAGGATCATACTGGAGTTACATTGATTTTGTTGCCTGTCTCTGGACAACAGCAATGACTTCACCTTCAATATTATCATTTATCATCTTTCTTTTATCATAATGTGATGATGAGATTTTGGGAAATACAATTCTGCTGTTTAGATAACAACAAAACAAGCCAATTTTAGTTGAAAACTCAAGAGTCATGAAACATTTGAAGGAATATCACCAGAAAATTCATTACCATCGTTTCATTTGGATGAACACTGAAGGTCCCATATTGTGGAAAATGGGATTTCCCTTGCTTCTTTGATTATAAAGGAGTTGGTTTGATCAGATCAGGTGGAGGTCAGAGGTCAGCAGTGCAAATACATTCTAAAAATTTAGATTTTATTGAAATAAAGTGCTGCTTTGTGGATCATTTATGTGGCCAATTTAATAATTCCTCAAATGTCTCAAGTCATGTAGTATCAGGTGTGTATGTTTAGTGTAACAGAGGTAGGCAACAGCACTCGAATTAGAGTAAATCTTGAGTTTTTTTATTAAGGGCAAAACAGACGCGTTTCAGCCTTAGGCCATCATCAGTGTACATCAGAACAGATGACAATGGGTAGTATATATAGAGGTGTGGTCAAACAAATCACCTTGAAAAAAACATCAGCAGATGGAGTGCATCTGTGGAAGCTGCAATG
This sequence comes from Poromitra crassiceps, assembly GCF_964638095.1. Lineage (NCBI taxonomy): Eukaryota > Metazoa > Chordata > Actinopteri > Beryciformes > Melamphaidae > Poromitra > Poromitra crassiceps. The sequence goes on along the minus strand of NW_028152168.1, from coordinate 135,030 downwards.
CAGCCAATCACAGAGAAGGAGGTGAGGCCACAGCTCGAACAGGCAATCAACATCATTTCTAAGGACTATCATAGTAGTGACAGCCCTTGTTAAATACATAACATTACGAATTATAAACAATACAAAATACAAATTAGAAAGTTAAATAGAAAGTTAAAAAGAGGGTTTTTACCAATCAATGGGACAAATTTCTCAGGGAGTTGACACATAACATTACAAGAAACAACCTAATAGCAATTCTTCATTTAGGCCTCTAGGGCTCTCAGTTTGTAAGGTGTGGATGTAATAAGCTTCCCTTTGGAGTAAGAGTTTATCTCTGTCTCCACCTCTTCTGAGAGGCTGAATCATTTCTATGCCTTGAAATTTAAGAGAGCTGACATCATGTCCTACAGAGTTAAAGTGACGAGCGACTGGGGATTTCTCGTCCCTGTTCCTTATGCTGGACTTGTGTTCAGATATCCTGATTTTTAATTCTCTTTTAGTTTTCCCAATGTATATGAGCCCACAGACACATCTTAAAAGGTAGACAACAAATTTAGTTCTACATGAAATTCTATTCTTGATGTAGAATTGTTTTCCAGTATGGGGATGTGAAAAAGTGTCTCCTTTGATCATTGCGTTACATTGGGCACAGTTTAAACATGGAAAATTACCTGCTGGGAGGTTACGATTAGAAAGAAAATGCTGTGGAGGAACATAACAATCAGCTCTGACCAAAGTATCGCTCAAGTTTTTGGCACGTTTATGTGCAAAGATTGGTGGGGATTGGAAAGAATGAGCTATAAGGGGATCGCTGGATAAGATATGCCAGTGTTTCAAGACTACTTGCTTAATGTCAAATGTTAAAGGAGAGAAGGTTGTAGCCAGAACTGTTTTGGAGTCCCTTTTAGGGGGAGGCTTAAGAGTCAACAGGCTATTCCTTTCTACCTTTTTAACTTTATTTAAACAGGTCTCAACCACAAAATCATTATAGCCTCTTTTTTTGAAGCGTTCACACGTTTCTGAGGCTTGCTCTTTAAAAGCCATATCTGAACTGCAGATTCGTTTAGCTCTCAGTAGTTGGCTATATGGGAGACCCTTCTTTAAACTTGGAGGATGGTAGCTGCTATAATGTAAAAGAGTGTTCCTGTCGGTCGGTTTTCTATAAACTCTGGTGTTAAGGTGGTCTGTTTTTTCCACTAAGACATCTAGAAAAGAGACAGAATCATTGCTATGCTCCAATGTGAATCTGATAGTTGGCATGCATGAGTTCAGGTATGAATTGAAGGCTTGTAAAGAAGACACACTGCCTGAGAATACACAAAAAATATCATCAATGTAACGAAACCAGCATTTTAGAAGAGAGGAATAAGGATTGTTATGATAAACAAAGTCCTCCTCAAATTTCCCCATAAATAGATTGGCATAATTAGGGGAACAGGAACTGCCCATGCTCACTCCTTGGCACTGCAAGTAAAATGAGTCTTCAAATTTGAAGTAATTCTTACTAAGGACAAGTTGAGTCAATTCTACAAGGAACCCAGTAGGGGGTGTTTGCTCATCTCTTGACTGTAAAAAATGGGTAAGTGCCACTAGGCCTTCAGCATGGGGGACATTAGTGTAGAGGCTCACAATGTCCATTGTACATAAGATGTCTGTCTCTTGTAGTTCCAACAATGAAGAAATTTTATTTAGGAAGTCAGTAGTGTCTTTCAAAAAAGAAGGGAGTTGAAATACCAACTGTTTAATGTTGAGGTCTATATATTGGGAAATGGGTTCAGTTAAAGACTGATTACCAGCAACAATAGGACGCCCAGGTACAGGTTCAATACTTGATTTATGGATTTTAGGGAGAGTGTAGAACACTGGTCGTACTGGGTATTGCTGTGACATGAAATCAAATTCATTCTGAGATATTAAATCATCAGCCAAAGATTTAGAAAGAAAACTATTAATCTCTTTGGCAAATTGAATAGTAGGGTCACAGCTTAAGGGTTTGTAGAAGTCACTATTGGAGAGTTGTCTCAGAATTTCAGTCCTGTAAGCTTCCTTACTTTGGACCACAACTGCCCCTCCTTTATCAGCTCTCCTAATAACAATAGAATCATCTTGGGACAGATCATACAGAGCCTGACGCTCATTTGAGGATAGATTGGAGAACCCTTTATTTTTATCAGCTTTAAAGAGGGATGACACTTCTTGGTCAACAAGCCTACAAAAAGTAGCCACAGATGAATTCATGACAGGAGGTATAAAGGTACTCTTAGGTCTCAAATTAGTATTGGTAACAGGAGGAGGAGCCGACTGTGTCACAGGGGGACTTTTATCAAAAAATGCTCTTAATTTCACTGATCTAAAGAACTTAAATAGTTCTACTCTTGTTAGAAAAGGATTGGCAGTCTTAAATGGAACAAAAGATAAACCTTTAGACAATACTGACATTTCTTCAGGAGTTAGGTGCTTGTCAGAGAGATTAATAACGTTCAAGACTTCCCCTGTTGTCCACGGCCTGCAGTGTGCCCTGTGCCTCTTGCCGCCCCTCCGCGTTGGACGTTTCTTGCAGTGGAGCTGCGGAGCCGGGCTAAAAAAGCGGGGTTAGACCTGGGTGGGCCACGGTGATGTCCATTAAAGTCGGAGTCCTCTGTGGAAGTGTCGTGTGAAGCAGCAGAAACATCACGTCGATATGGGCGGCGGCGGTGGTGTACGCCAGACAGCCAGGTGTAGACACTATTGTTCTTATAGTCCAAAGTATCTCTCCGATACTTCCTGAGTTTCATCTCTGACAGCTCTTTCTTGTAGGTGGAGATCAGTTCAGAACATCTGGTTTCCATCTCACTGATTTGCTGGGTGGTAAATCTTCCTTTTAGTTCTTTCTGTAAATCATTGATTTCACATTCTGTTTTAGAAAGTTCTTCTTTGGTGAATTTAATCACCAGCAACATCAAGTCAAGGGAGCATTTGTTCAATATCTCACACCAGCTTTTGCAGAATTCTTCATTATTTCGGCCCAGTGTAGGTTCTTTATTAATTCTGAGGCCCCTTGGGATGCGTGAGTTACGCCAGTATTGGGACAGAGTAGAGCCATGAAGGCCCATACGAGTCTCTTTCTTCAGGAGGTGCTCTAGTTGTATAGAGGTAGGCATTCCTGAGTCACCCACAAGGCAGGATGAGTCAGGAGAAAACAAAATGTTGTCAGAGTCTGAGCCCGAGAATGCCATGGTTGAAGCCCTCACCTCAGTGAGTTTGTCGATGTCCTGATATGTCATGTTGCCCTCGGGAGGTGCGTTGCTCAATTAGGTGATATGCAGCAAGGGAATAGCTCGCACAGCTCCAGGTCTTAAGCAGCTCAATCGGTGCAGGTTGCAGGGAGATCACAGTAACAGAGGTAGGCAACAGCACTCGAATTAGAGTAAATCTTGAGTTTTTTTATTAACTCATTGAGTGCCAAGGACGGACATGTTGGTCATTTCAAATAGTAACGTAGAGTGCCAAGGACGGACATGTTCGTCAATTGCGTTTTTTGACGGTGGGGCGTCGATCAAAGCCTTCTGCCTCTGATGTACAAATATTATAGCTATTGGATGTGTCTAACCTATTTTACAGAACCCTTAGGTGGCGACAGTGCTCTCCACATAACAGAAAGGCAAGGAAAAAACAAAGAAGAAGTCGTTATGGAAACGGAAATCGCATCGCATCCGTATGCATCGATATGCTGAAGCACGTTACTGCAGCTGTGCCTGCAGCAGCCAATCTGCTCCCACAATTGAGCCGGACAGCACATCCGCACATCCACACCGTGGAGTTGTTATTATTCTCAACTGGAAGCATCGTTGCCGGTGACAAACACACGCGGAACGCTGTAAAAAAGCAGGATGTCGATGTCCCTTCACTGTGCGCACAGCAAACTCAGCAGAGAGCCACCACAGACAGGAGGAGGAGTGTGCAGTTGAGGCGAGGCGGGGCGGGGCGGGGCGGGGGGGGGGGGGGGGCACGCAGAGCAGCGCGCAACACCCAGACAGACCCAGGCAGCAGGACAGGATTGACAAACGCAAGCCAGAATATCCGATGCCCACCAGCAGCAAATCAAGACCAGCAAGAAGCTGCAACCAGCAGCGCACGCAGGGGCCAGCGCTGCTGGTTGCAGCTAAAAAATATTATTCTGCCAAACAGAATTCCCTGGCCTTCACTGTTTTATTGAAGGAAATTATTTTTGAGGTGTGACTACATTAGAAAAGATTAGCTTCAGAGTCAGTGATGTGCTTGAAATGTTTAATTTCACAAAAGGCCAATTATCTCAGCTTCTAGAAAAAAATTGCTGTTTTTGGATGAATCAAGCTATCTTCTCCGGCTCCTAACTAAAGAACGGAAAATGGGATCAATAAACTTTTTTTTGCAGATGATAGAATAGAGTCTCATCGTTCTTTGTGCGTGTTCAGTGTTTACATAGTAATATCACACAATATTCTGTGGGCCTCGAGAAATCACTGAAAACGCTCTGAAACTCTGGCACTGGGAGCATCCGTTCTCCAAAAGTGGCTGGCACTCAATGAGTTAAGGGCAAAACAGACGCGTTTCAGCCTTAGGCCATCATCAGTGTACATCAGAACAGATGACAATGGGTAGTATATATAGAGGTGTGGTCAAACAAATCACCTTGAAAAAAACATCAGCAGATGGAGTGCATCTGTGGAAGCTGCAATGCAGCCAATCACAGAGAAGGAGGTGAGGCCACAGCTCGAACAGGCAATCAACATCATTTCTAAGGACTATCATAGTAGTGACAGCCCTTGTTAAATACATAACATTACGAATTATAAACAATACAAAATACAAATTAGAAAGTTAAATAGAAAGTTAAAAAGAGGGTTTTTACCAATCAATGGGACAAATTTCTCAGGGAGTTGACACATAACATTACAAGAAACAACCTAATAGCAATTCTTCATTTAGGCCTCTAGGGCTCTCAGTTTGTAAGGTGTGGATGTAATAAGCTTCCCTTTGGAGTAAGAGTTTATCTCTGTCTCCACCTCTTCTGAGAGGCTGAATCATTTCTATGCCTTGAAATTTAAGAGAGCTGACATCATGTCCTACAGAGTTAAAGTGACGAGCGACTGGGGATTTCTCGTCCCTGTTCCTTATGCTGGACTTGTGTTCAGATATCCTGATTTTTAATTCTCTTTTAGTTTTCCCAATGTATATGAGCCCACAGACACATCTTAAAAGGTAGACAACAAATTTAGTTCTACATGAAATTCTATTCTTGATGTAGAATTGTTTTCCAGTATGGGGATGTGAAAAAGTGTCTCCTTTGATCATTGCGTTACATTGGGCACAGTTTAAACATGGAAAATTACCTGCTGGGAGGTTACGATTAGAAAGAAAATGCTGTGGAGGAACATAACAATCAGCTCTGACCAAAGTATCGCTCAAGTTTTTGGCACGTTTATGTGCAAAGATTGGTGGGGATTGGAAAGAATGAGCTATAAGGGGATCGCTGGATAAGATATGCCAGTGTTTCAAGACTACTTGCTTAATGTCAAATGTTAAAGGAGAGAAGGTTGTAGCCAGAACTGTTTTGGAGTCCCTTTTAGGGGGAGGCTTAAGAGTCAACAGGCTATTCCTTTCTACCTTTTTAACTTTATTTAAACAGGTCTCAACCACAAAATCATTATAGCCTCTTTTTTTGAAGCGTTCACACGTTTCTGAGGCTTGCTCTTTAAAAGCCATATCTGAACTGCAGATTCGTTTAGCTCTCAGTAGTTGGCTATATGGGAGACCCTTCTTTAAACTTGGAGGATGGTAGCTGCTATAATGTAAAAGAGTGTTCCTGTCGGTCGGTTTTCTATAAACTCTGGTGTTAAGGTGGTCTGTTTTTTCCACTAAGACATCTAGAAAACACACACAAAATGTTACTATTTAGCTGTCATCTACATCGACCAAGAAGGATCATACTGGAGTTACATTGATTTTGTTGCCTGTCTCTGGACAACAGCAATGACTTCACCTTCAATATTATCATTTATCATCTTTCTTTTATCATAATGTGATGATGAGATTTTGGGAAATACAATTCTGCTGTTTAGATAACAACAAAACAAGCCAATTTTAGTTGAAAACTCAAGAGTCATGAAACATTTGAAGGAATATCACCAGAAAATTCATTACCATCGTTTCATTTGGATGAACACTGAAGGTCCCATATTGTGGAAAATGGGATTTCCCTTGCTTCTTTGATTATAAAGGAGTTGGTTTGATCAGATCAGGTGGAGGTCAGAGGTCAGCAGTGCAAATACATTCTAAAAATTTAGATTTTATTGAAATAAAGTGCTGCTTTGTGGATCATTTATGTGGCCAATTTAATAATTCCTCAAATGTCTCAAGTCATGTAGTATCAGGTGTGTATGTTTAGTGTGACATTGTCTTCATACAGTAGAATGACCTATCGCTAAGCCCCACCCCCCGTCCTCACTCGAACAAACACAGGACAGGCTGACTAGAATAAATGGCAGCCGCCACTGTCAAAGTTATATCCCAAGAGCCTCGAAACAACTTTTTGAGGCCTGATATCGTCTAGAAGCCATCATAAAGTACTTCACTCTGCCATGGAGGGCGATGTACAACATTTAAAGCCATCAATAAAAAGAAATGCGAGGAAACGGCTTAGCGAATCTTTAACCAAACATGCACTTTTAACAAAGGAAGACAGAAGATAACCGGTGGGGATAACAGGCGACTGACATCCAGAATTGACATTTTATTCACTTGAGTAACCTCTCCGTGGATTATATATATGCCGAATTAAAGAGTGGCGCCTGGTAATCTATTTCATGTAGGCCTACCTCTGTATAATCAAGAAAAGTTAAATGAATAGTGTCGATGTTTTTCATAGCGAGACAACAGCACGCACGCATGGGTGTAGCAGATCAGGAGAGGCATAGCCTAAAACGGGCAGAATTGCTGGCGGATAACGTTAGATTTGTGTGGGCTCAGTTTTGAACCTAATATTATGTTAAGGAGAGATAGAAACACAGCAGCAGCAGCAGTCTATGTAATGAGGCGACTTCATGGAAACAGCCAGGTGAGTTGAATTCACAGTTGAACACTTGTAACATTACACACATTGGGCAGCTTGGGCTGAAAACAGGAAAGAACGTGAACTTTCTTCTTTGTCTACAACCGAGTCTGACTTCTGCTTATCCTCCCTTCCTCTTCGCTCTACCGCTTCTCTGAACTGGGGACAGGGTGCGCTCGTTTAATGTCGCCCGTGTGTGGGATTCTAAGGGGAATAGATTAAATAAGTAGTTACAGTTACAATCTATGTACAGTACGTGTCAAATTGCAGTTATTGCAAACTGGAATGAAATTAAATCAACTTGCACATTACGTGTGACGTAACTAAGGCACAGCTATCCTATCGGCTGACTCAGTCTCAGACAGCCCCACAATGTCCCTGGCCTTACGGATCAGTTTGTTGAGTCTGTTGGCGTCCGCTGCCTTCAGCCTGCTGCCCCAGCACACAATAGCATACAGGAAGGCACTGGCCACCACCGACTCATAGAACATCCTCAGCATGGTCCGGCAGACGTTGAAAGACCTCAGCCGTCTCAGGAAGTAGAGACGGCTTTGCCCCTTGTAGAGTGCATCAGAGTTCTTAGCCCAGTCCAGTTTATTGTCAATGTACACTCCAAGGTACTTGTAATCCTCCACTATGTCCACACTGACCCCGTGGATTGAAACAGGGGTCACCGGTGCCTTGACCCTCCTCAGGTCCACCACCAGCTCCTTTGTCTTTGACACGTTGAGCTGCAGGTGGTTTTGCTCACACCATGTGACAAAGTTTTCCACCACTATGTGTTATACAGTCTTACATCTGTGGGCAAAGTTGTTTTCGGCCTGTTGCCTCTGTTCCAGCAGTCTCTGTGTGTTTTCTGCTCGTTTGTGGGAGCATGTCATGAAGTGGATGCTGTTCATGTGTCATGTCTCTGACCAGCTGAGTGGCTGCTTGTTCCCTCCTGCTCTGAAGCAACAGGAGTTGTGGCAGTGTGGTAGAGCTTGTGTCTTCAAGACGTCAGCTCTCCGGGTCGTCACTAACGTCTGTAATTTCCAACACTGCGTTTGCGTCCTTCAGACTCATCTTTTGCCTCTTCTTGTTAATTGTGGCACTACATTCTAGTCGGTCAGGGCTGCAGCTGACCTTTAAGTTGGCTTTGCCTATGTGGCGGCAGTAATCGTGCGAAGAAATCCCTTGGATCAGCTTACCACCAGTCATCACCCAAACCTCTACTTCTTTTGATCCTCGTGCCACTGTGTGCAGGGTAATGATATGAGGATTCTTGCCTGGTGGTAGTTCTGACAAAGCTAGTGTCGCGACTGCCAGAGCACAATATTCTAGTGCTTCCTTCGGATATAGTTTTCTTGCATTTCGGATTGACCAGCCCACCCTGTGAGCTCTGGGTGTCTCCGACTGCGGTAGCTTTCTTCCCTGAAGGCTGTGCGGAGACCCAGTGCAGTTGGCCATATCTTCAACGAAATGGCATTTCGTTGGGGGTGTTTCGGTGAGTCTGAGGCTGTACAGTATAGTTGGTGCGAACAGGAAAACCAAGAGCAATGGGGGAAGGCATCTGAATGGCATCGTAGGGCGTGGTACGGGGGAATGTCTTTGGTGCCTTGGTGGGTAGACTTCATGAAAGGTTGCCCCCACCATTACTTCTTCTCCCCCTCCTTTGCTCGAGTGCAGTGGTTCAAATGAAACCAGACAGCCTTCTCCTTCACTGCAGTTGGCAGCATGAGGCTGCTGCTCAAAGTCCCAAGAAGATGCAGTGCCTGGACCTGTAGACACACACTGAAGGTCCCATATTGTGGAAAATGGGATTTCCCTTGCTTCTTTGATTATAAAGGAGTTGGTTTGATCAGATCAGGTGGAGGTCAGAGGTCAGCAGTGCAAATCAATTCTAAAAGTTGAGATTTTATTGAAATAAAGTGCTGCTTTGTGGATCATTTATGTGGCCAATTTAATAATTCCTCAAATGTCTCAAGTCTAGGGGTGGGGGAAAAAATCGATTCACCTAAGTATCACGATTTTTAATGTCACGATTTTTTGGATCGATCTTTTATTCCAGAATCGATAATCGCAAATTAATTTTTTTTTTTTTTTTTTTGGTGCTTGCAGTCAGGCCACTCACTGAACAGCAGGCCAGGCGCCGCCTACTGGTTTACTAGTGGTTTTATTACTTTATTAGTTAGTCTGAAGTAATAATTACACTTCAGGGTTAAAGTGGGTGCATCTCATTGTAAAATTGGACTTCAAACGGCCCAAATCTGGCTTTAAACGGACCAAATTTCACGCGCGTTGGCCCATATCGGCCTGGCCTGCTTGGTATCTAATGCCCGGCCTGAATTATGATCCCAGTCCGCCCCTGTTTTTAACTATATCGCCCAGCCCTACTCATGATATATAATATACAGTCTCTAGTGTATGATTCAACTTTTCCCATGTTCTAATCTAGTGTAAAAAAGCAAACAAACTGAAAAAATAAAAGAAAAAAATAAACAAAAATCGCAATAAATCGTACTATCGAATCGCAATAATCGTAGAATCGCAATACTTAAGAATCGCAATATAAATCGAATCGGCACCCAAGAATCGTGATAGTATCGAATCGGGAGATAAGTGAATCGCCACAGCCCTACTCAAGTCATGTAGTATCAGGTATGTATGTTTAGTGTGACATTGTCTTCATACAGTAGAATACAGCATGTCTCCAATTGACCTATCGCTAAGCCCCACCCCCCGTCCTCACTCGGACAAACACAGGACAGGCTGACTAGAATAAATGGCAGCCGTCACTGTCAAAGTTATATCCCAAGAGCCTCGAAACAACTTTTTGAGGCCTGATATCGTCTAGAAGCCATCATAAAGTACTTCACTCTGCCATGGAGGGCGATGTACAACATTTAAAGCCATCAATAAAAAGAAATGCGTGGAAACGTCTTAGCGAATCTTTAACCAAACATGCACTTTTAACGAAGGAAGACAGAAGATAACCAGTGGGGATAACAGGTGACTGACATCCAGAATTGACATTTTATTCACTTGAGTAACCTCTCCGTGGATTATATATATGCCGAATTAAAGAGTGGCGCCTGGTAATCTGTTTCATGTAGGCCTACCTCTGTATAATCAAGAAACGTTAAAATAAATAGTGTTGATGTTTTTCATAGCGAGACAACAGCACAGCACGCATGGGTGTAGCAGATCAGGAGAGGCATAGCCTAAAACGGGCAGAATTGCTGGCGGATAACGTTAGATTTGTGTGGGCTCAGTTTTGAACCTAATATTATGTTAAGGAGAGATAGAAACACAGCAGCAGCAGCAGTCTATGTAATGAGGCGACTTCATGGAAACAGCCAGGTGAGTTGAATTCACAGTTGAACACTTGTAACATTACACACATTGGGCAGCTTGGGCTGAAAACAGGAAAGAACGTGAACTTTCTTCTTTGTCTACAACCGAGTCTGACTTCTGCTTATCCTCCCTTCCTCTTCGCTCTACCGCTTCTCTGAACTGGGGACAGGGTGCGCTCGTTTAATGTCGCCCGTGTGTGGGATTCTAAGGGGAATAGATTAAATAAGTAGTTACAGTTACAATCTATGTACAGTACGTGTCAAATTGCAGTTATTGCAAACTGGAATGAAATTAAATCAACTTGCACATTACGTGTGACGTAACTAAGGCACAGCTATCCTATCGGCTGACTCAGTCTCAGACAGCCCCACAATGTCCCTGGCCTTACGGATCAGTTTGTTGAGTCTGTTGGCGTCCGCTGCCTTCAGCCTGCTGCCCCAGCACACAATAGCATACAGGAAGGCACTGGCCACCACCGACTCATAGAACATCCTCAGCATGGTCCGGCAGACGTTGAAAGACCTCAGCCGTCTCAGGAAGTAGAGACGGCTTTGCCCCTTGTAGAGTGCATCAGAGTTCTTAGCCCAGTCCAGTTTATTGTCAATGTACACTCCAAGGTACTTGTAATCCTCCACTATGTCCACACTGACCCCGTGGATTGAAACAGGGGTCACCGGTGCCTTGACCCTCCTCAGGTCCACCACCAGCTCCTTTGTCTTTGACACGTTGAGCTGCAGGTGGTTTTGCTCACACCATGTGACAAAGTTTTCCACCACTATGTGTTATACAGTCTTACATCTGTGGGCAAAGTTGTTTTCGGCCTGTTGCCTCTGTTCCAGCAGTCTCTGTGTGTTTTCTGCTCGTTTGTGGGAGCATGTCATGAAGTGGATGCTGTTCATGTGTCATGTCTCTGACCAGCTGAGTGGCTGCTTGTTCCCTCCTGCTCTGAAGCAACAGGAGTTGTGGCAGTGTGGTAGAGCTTGTGTCTTCAAGACGTCAGCTCTCCGGGTCGTCACTAACGTCTGTAATTTCCAACACTGCGTTTGCGTCCTTCAGACTCATCTTTTGCCTCCTCTTGTTAATTGTGGCACTACATTCTAGTCGGTCAGGGCTGCAGCTGACCTTTAAGTTGGCTTTGCCTATGTGGCGGCAGTAATCGTGCGAAGAAATCCCTTGGATCAGCTTACCACCAGTCATCACCCAAACCTCTACTTCTTTTGATCCTCGTGCCACTGTGTGCAGGGTAATGATATGAGGATTCTTGCCTGGTGGTAGTTCTGACAAAGCTAGTGTCGCGACTGCCAGAGCACAATATTCTAGTGCTTCCTTCGGATATAGTTTTCTTGCATTTCGGATTGACCAGCCCACCCTGTGAGCTCTGGGTGTCTCCGACTGCGGTAGCTTTCTTCCCTGAAGGCTGTGCGGAGACCCAGTGCAGTTGGCCATATCTTCAACGAAATGGCATTTCGTTGGGGGTGTTTCGGTGAGTCTGAGGCTGTACAGTATAGTTGGTGCGAACAGGAAAACCAAGAGCAATGGGGGAAGGCATCTGAATGGCATCGTAGGGCGTGGTACGGGGGAATGTCTTTGGTGCCTTGGTGGGTAGACTTCATGAAAGGTTGCCCCCACCATTACTTCTTCTCCCCCTCCTTTGCTCGAGTGCAGTGGTTCAAATGAAACCAGACAGCCTTCTCCTTCACTGCAGTTGGCAGCATGAGGCTGCTGCTCAAAGTCCCAAGAAGATGCAGTGCCTGGACCTGTAGACACACACTGAAGGTCCCATATTGTGGAAAATGGGATTTCCCTTGCTTCTTTGATTATAAAGGAGTTGGTTTGATCAGATCAGGTGGAGGTCAGAGGTCAGCAGTGCAAATCAATTCTAAAAGTTGAGATTTTATTGAAATAAAGTGCTGCTTTGTGGATCATTTATGTGGCCAATTTAATAATTCCTCAAATGTCTCAAGTCTAGGGGTGGGGGAAAAAAATCGATTCACCTAAGTATCGCGATTTTTAATGTCACGATTTTTTGGATCGATCTTTTATTCCAGAATCGATAATCGCAAATTAATTTTTTTTTTTTTTTTTTTTGGTGCTTGCAGTCAGGCCACTCACTGAACAGCAGGCCAGGCGCCGCCTACTGGTTTACTAGTGGTTTTATTACTTTATTAGTTAGTCTGAAGTAATAATTACACTTCAGGGTTAAAGTGGGTGCATCTCATTGTAAAATTGGACTTCAAACGGCCCAAATCTGGCTTCAAACGGCCCAAATTTCACGCGCGTTGGCCCATATCGGCCTGGCCTGCTTGGTATCTAATGCCCGGCCTGAATTATGATCCCAGTCCGCCCCTGTTTTTAACTATATCGCCCAGCCCTACTCATGATATATAATATACAGTCTCTAGTGTATGATTCAACTTTTCCCATGTTCTAATCTAGTGTAAAAAAGCAAACAAACTGAAAAAAGAAAATAAAAAAATAAACAAAAATCGCAATAAATCGTACTATCGAATCGCAATAATCGTAGAATCGCAATACTTAAGAATCGCAATATAAATCGAATCGGCACCCAAGAATCGTGATAGTATCGAATCGGGAGATAAGTGAATCGCCACAGCCCTACTCAAGTCATGTAGTATCAGGTATGTATGTTTAGTGTGACATTGTCTTCATACAGTAGAATACAGCATGTCTCCAATTGACCTATCGCTAAGCCCCACCCCCCGTCCTCACTCGGACAAACACAGGACAGGCTGACTAGAATAAATGGCAGCCGTCACTGTCAAAGTTATATCCCAAGAGCCTCGAAACAACTTTTTGAGGCCTGATATCGTTTAGAAGCCATCATAAAGTACTTCACTCTGCCATGGAGGGCGATGTACAACATTTAAAGCCATCAATAAAAAGAAATGCGTGGAAACGTCTTAGCGAATCTTTAACCAAACATGCACTTTTAACGAAGGAAGACAGAAGATAACCAGTGGGGATAACAGGTGACTGACATCCAGAATTGACATTTTATTCACTTGAGTAACCTCTCCGTGGATTATATATATGCCGAATTAAAGAGTGGCGCCTGGTAATCTGTTTCATGTAGGCCTACCTCTGTATAATCAAGAAACGTTACAATAAATAGTGTTGATGTTTTTCATAGCGAGACAACAGCACAGCACGCATGGGTGTAGCAGATCAGGAGAGGCATAGCCTAAAACGGGCAGAATTGCTGGCGGATAACGTTAAATTTGTGTGGGCTCAGTTTTGAACATAATATTATGTTAAGGAGAGATAGAAACACAGCAGCAGCAGCAGTCTATGTAATGAGGCGACTTCATGGAAACAGCCAGGTGAGTTGAATTTGTGGAAGAATTATATACTAACTAGAAAAAAACTTGTGGAAAAGTTGCCACGACTAAAGCAGACCAGATTGAGTCTGAGAGAAAAATTGCAGTCTTATGAGTGGGCACAAGTAATTATGAGTAGTATTGTCATAAGTAATTATTAGTCTATGTAGACTATAGGTTTTGCTGCTTGCAAATACGGGCCCGGCTAATGCACACTGCAACATCGTATCCACTGTAAATAATAGGCAAAGTGCATGTCACAGCATGAGAATGTACAAGATCATGAAAGTGTGAAAGAATAACTCATGTAACGCATGTAAAAAAACTGCATGTAAAAAGCAAACTTGGATGTTTAACATTGTTTAACGCAGATTGATATGGTTGTTTGTATGTGCATGATAGGACATGCGCGTTAAGTCTGACATAGTGTATGATAATTAGTAATAATCTGATGGGCTGTTGTAGGCCAATTTATGAAAAGAAATGTGTTTGTAAATGTTACTCTTTCTAAGAGCAGTGAGTAATTTTGTGAGTAATTATTGCGTTATTTTAGTATTGTGCTATGTTGCTATCGTGCTCTTGTTAAAGCTGGTAATTAATTTTGTGTGTTGAGATTAGCGAAAACAGTAGAGGAGCGAGCCGATACTGTCTTAAGTGCAGGCTACTGTAAATTGCCAAAATACAGGGACGTAGTTAAAAAATTGTGAGGGCCGAGCAAATGTCGAGGGGGCTCAATAGACCTTATTCACAGCGTGGCCATCTTGGATTACGTCATCGCACGGGGTGGCAATGCGTCTGAGCCTGCGTTACAACCCATTGTAAACAATAGAGCGGTGGTCCCAAAACCTGAGTTCTGTTCCACCAATTTCTTTTGACAAAATTGATAAATGGGCAGATGACAACGTCAACATCCCCAAAAGGATTCAAAAGAAGGGCTACAGTAACTGGATTGAAGGGTACATCCACGATATTCAAGGTAAATTAGGGTGCAACGTTACTGTGTACAAAGACTTGCTATCTGTGCAGTGCTTGCTCCGCCGTCATATTAACTTCACTTATCGTGATTTTTGCATGTTAATCATGAATCAATCTAACACGATTCATTTGTAATCTGACAACTTTAGTAGCGCTAACATTGCTGACATCGTCAGTTAGCTGTAAGTAGATATTGGCCACTTGTAGGTGCTATGACGTTTCCATGCTAACATTGTTTTATTAAATGGATGAATGAGCGTTATTCTATCATTAGTACTTTTCAGATAGGTTTAACGTTAAGGATACGTTCATATCAAATTACATAGCCTGGAAGCTTGCTTCAAATTACATAGCGCTAGTAGGGTTGTTGTGAAATATTTAAAGATGTGAAGAATGCTCATGAACGTTTTGCCTGACAGATGACAATGGGTGTGGCACTACTGGTGATGGACAGGACTGTCTGATCTTATGCCTGGAGAGACAGACTCAATGAACTCGGATGAGTTGTGGACAGGAAGGAACATGGACAACTGGATCAATGCAGATGAGTATACATTCACCAGTAATGTGTCCCACCATAACTAACTGGTGTGCCAGGGTCCCACGGGACGCTGGCAAAGTGGAATACAATTGAACTATCGGACTGTCTGACGTCTACTTGCGTGTAAAGAAGAGGACAATACGTCTACTTGCGCGTAAAGAAGAGGACAATACAATACGTCTACTTGCGCGTAAAAAGAAGAGGACGATATTGCATCAACTTTGTGCAAAGGATTTAAAACAGCAGACGGGAGAGCGTTGGCCGGCAATTCTCTCTCGCCTGTTGCTGCTGTTTTGCTATACAGTATGAGGCCATCTTAAGTTATCCTTTTTTATTTATCCCCTTGGGGAAATTAATCCTCTGCATTTGACCCATCCTCTACTAGGAACCTTCCTAGAACTAGGAGCAGTGGGCAGCCACAGTGCAGCGCCCGGGGACCAACTCCAGTTCTTTTGCCAGTACCTTGGTCAGGAGCACTGACAGGAGTATTAACCCTAATCGTGCATTCCTTTATAACTGGGGACTGGTAATGTTACGCCTTCATGACCTTTGAAAGGTCGTGAGCTGGGCGGTGACGTCATCAGAGCTGGTTTATCCCATTCCAAACTCGTAGGAGCCACAGTAGCCCCAACTTCGAGGATCCAAGATGGCAGCACCGCATTTCTATCGTGAGTAAAGCTGGAGTAAAAACTGTTTATAGCACTTCTGTCTTAGTTATGTGTAATTAAATCAGTCACAGATACGGTATTGTCTAACTTCTGTCTGCGGACATGTTCCTACGGTGTTTGTATGCGCAACATCCCGCAAAATGTGGAGTTTTGTACTGGCATCGCTAACAATCGTTAGCCTGGCTACAAGCGATGAGCTACAAACAAATGATTCGGGCGATGGCTTTCTTGTTTAGATTCGCCGTAAAACACTGGTAAATGGTTACCAGACCAGTTGTTTTTATCATAAATATTACGCTTAGATATTTAGGTACATTTTTATGTGGAAAATTAGTTGAAACAGTGTACAATTTTTAGGTTAGGTTAGTTTTAGGTGCAGGGCACAGGAGTTTCAATGGAGTATAGAGAGAGAGCCAGCACTCAAAAATGTCCTTTGTATGTACGCGTTTCAGCAAGAAGAACGCTGACGAAGGCTTCTTGCTGAAACGCGTACGTTGTACTGGTTGAAACGGAATAAAACTACAAAGGATATTTCATTTTTGAGTGCTGGCTCTTTCTATCCACTCCATAGATAGCCTACTCCTGAAAAAGAACAATGGTGTGAGGCGAGTGTAGGACATTTTGTGTAGAGTCGCCCTAGTAAAACACTCAAAAACACTGGCAAATGATTACCAAACCAGTTGTCTTTATCAGAAACGTTACTCTTAGGTGTTAGGTAACATTTTATGTGGAAAATGATTTGAAATAGTGTACAACTTGCCTGTGACTGACTTTTGAACATTGAGAAGTTGCCTATGATATAATGAATGAGTGAATCCAGCTCTCCTGTTAGGCTACTCTCCATGACTCCATGGCTGTGATGCTAACTCTGTGTTGTGTGTGTGTTTGTAGTCTATCTGGACAGTGATGACAACATGTTTGTGGATTCCGGGAGGAAGCAGCAGTTCTCTGGCCTCCTCTACCAGCGAGCAGAAGACCCCACAACATACTTCCTAAATGAGGCATGCACATACCGTGTGACCCTGGTCGACCCTGCTGGAAGCCCTCTAACAGGTTAGATAACAACAATAAACATAATAATAATCATAATAAGAAATAGTGAAAATGTTTCTCTCTCTCTTAAAAAAAAATACTAACCTAAACTTTACCACTATTCCTTCAGAAGTTGTAGTTGTCATAGACAAAAATGTGTTATTGTAAGTCGCTTTGGATAAAACCGTCTGCCAAATGAGGTAATGTATGTAATGTTAATGTTGTGCATGCTAACCTGTTACTTTTGTGTGTTTTAGATGGCAATAAAGAGAATGAACTCCCCACGCCCAGCCCATCACCATCACCCGTGCCAGCAAATGAGGGATTCACAAAGGATCAAACACTGTTTTTGATCGACCTCATGCGGCAGCACATCGAGGCTGAAGGCGATGGTCTGCCGAAAACTCTGAAGGACCTGAATGACCGGCTAAAGGCTGGCAAATCAAAAAAAAAGAATCTATGGATAGACGTAGCACAAAAGTTGGGCAACCACTTTGGGGTGGTCTTCTCCCCAGAAAAAGTCTCCAGAAAATGGGCCACGCTGGTTGATGGCTACAAGAGGGTAAAAGACAATAACAAAAGCACAGGGAAGGGTACCATGCGCTTCAAATTCTACGCAGAGATGGACGACCTTCTGGGCGGGCATCACGATGTCGCTTTCCCTGTCGTTGGTACACTGGATGGGGTAGAGGTGCGCAGACCTGAGGCCGTCGGACAAATCCCGGACACTGCTGAATCCAGCTTCACCAACAGCCGACAGCCCCCCGACAGCCCAGCAACCCAACGACCAACCAACAGCCGACAGCCCCCCGACAGCCCAGCAACCCAACGACCAGCTAGCCACCCAGAAACACCACCACCAGCCACACCGACGCCCCGGAAACGTCGAAGGGTCGATGACGAGCTCATGGAGTTCCTCAAAGACAGCCAAAACCAGGCAGCAGAAGCCAGTCGACTGCGCCTGGAGGAGACCCGGCAGCGGCATGAGGAGATTCTGGCAGAACAGAGGGCCGGTCGGCGCGAGTTCCAAGACATTATGATGAAGTTGCTGGACAAGCTGTGACAATATTGATGTTTACCCAGGGTTGGGGACAAATTTGAAATTGAACAATTTACAATTCTTTATCCAATTTTATACTTGTTATATTTGTTTTGCTTTGAAACTTTTTTATTTTATTCTTTACTACCTCAACTAGATGTTTGCTGTGGATTTGCTGTGAAAATTAAAGAAACTGGTAAAGCAAATCTGAAGACTTGTGGATTCCATTTATCTAAACGGTATCAGTTGCAGGACAAAATGTACTTTTGTGTTTACAGTTCGCATAACCTTACCTCTGAAGGCACAAGGGCATTCCTAACTAAGCTAGTGCTAACTTCATTCAGTTTATATAACCTCAAATGAAAGCCAAGCATTAGCCTACCTTAACTTTTAGTTGTTGCACAATGTTACTGTAATCTTTTCAGTATTTTCAGATGTTGCACTATTTGTGTCCAAAAATAACTTGAACTTCATATACTGTGCATATTTTGTATGTCACCTTTTTAGATGTGTGACTGAGTCTTTAGTTAGATTACATCCCCCCAAATAATTTGAAATTAAAAGATAATATTGCACCACTGCCCTAGAGAATATGAAACACTGGAGTGTTGTGCAACATACAGATGCTCTGCAATGCATCATCTCTTACTGTTGAGTAGTTTGATTGACAAAGGAACAAAAGAAAATGTATACCTGTTCAGTTTACAGTTTGGTAACCTGTACCTTCTGCCTGATGGCAGCAGCTCATACTCTGTGTGGAGGATGTGATTTGGGTTGCAGGTGATTTTAAGGCCGTGCTTCTTCACTGTCTTCTCAAAAATCTCTTAGAGAGAAGATGGAGGCTGCATACCAATAATTTTACCAGCCCTCTTAATTAGGTTTTGAAGTTGTGATTTGAGTTTAACGGACAGGTTGCCAAACCATGTAGTGATGCAATAGCAGATAATGGATTCAATGGCTGCCCTGTAGAACATGTTTTTATCCACTCCATGGACCCTAAAGCCCTCTCAGAAAATGCAGTCGCTGGTTAATACGAGTCGAGAACATACAAATTCAACTTGGTGACCCCATTAACTGAGAATCAAAATGAATGCCTAAATACTTATACGATGTCACCTGCTCTACTCTCTCCCCGTGGATCAGAACTGGACTGTGATAAAAAACAATTGCCCTTTTTTTACATTTAAAATTAGGTTGTGCTCCTCACACCACTTCACAACAAGTTGTGCTAACAAAAATCAATGTTTAGGACAGCCGTTCTCAAAGTGAGGTCCAGGGGGTCCTCAGCAAAAAGGGGAATGATTTATTTTCACTACAATTACAGCCATAAGCAATACAATGACAGAATGTATGTGTCTAGCCTATGTGTTTGTTTAGAGTTTACCGGTAGTTCTGTTTTGTCCAGTTAGAATAATTATCTATTTTCTTTATTTTTATGTCTCAGAACATTTTTGCATTTTTGTGTTTTCACTTATCAAATCCTGTAAATACACCTGGTGCATCAAAGAAATAAATCAACCAATGATGATTTGAACTCTGCCTCCGCCTTGCTTCCATCTGGAACCGCTCGCATTCTCACAGTATGACTTTTTTTGCGCATGGCTTTCATACACTTTCTGTAATGAAACATCTAAAAGAAGAAATCTTATCAGATGGGGAGCCTGGGACAAAATCTTTTCAAATGTGGTCTAATTGGTGTCATTTTAGGGGTTCTTGATGTGAAAAAGTTTGGGAACCACTGGCTTTAGGATATTCAGAGACTGAATAAAAAGTGAAGCAGCAATCAATCGCTAAATGTTTCTATCTTTCATAGATTATAGATTCGTTACACACAGTGAAATAGTTCTAGCCTTTATTTGTTTCATTTTTCATAATTTTGGCCTACAGCTCCAGAAAACCCCCAAAACAGTATTTCAAGAAATTAGAATAGTGTGAAGAAAATCAGCAGTTACTTCTCAGTTATGAGTGACTCCAGCCTCAGTCCACTCCCTCTGAATAAAAGAATGACTTATTTTTTTGTGATCAAATAGCTATTTTAATTCAAGTTAATGCATACAACAAGTAACAAAAACATTCGTAGACCATGGCATAATACAATTTTTCTACATGGGTGTCAAATTCTTTTCATTTCATTTCCACGGGCCACATGTGACCCAATTTGAGCTCGAGTGGGCCAGACAAAGAAATCTAATAACACATCAAATGCTCTACACCGTCAGTGTCAACAAAATACCAGTAAATGGGGGAAGAAGAAAAAAATCAAATACCAGTCACATCATAGTTTCACTGTTTTTCTCTACCTACAATACAGTTAGTCATGGAATCATATCGAACCAGATGAAACAATACTGGTCCTTTATATGGAATAGATTGATGATCACTGCGATAGTCTATTACTCGTTGTCATCTCCCTGCCTTGGGCAGCCATGTGGGTGTTCCTGACATAGCTCTCCAGCACCAATGCACATATTGTGCAGAAAACAGGCTGCCAGAATGATCATGACCACAGAATCGATCCGGGTGTTCTGCAGATCTCTAAGACGCCTCCACTTGCACTTCATCCTTCCAAAGGCTTGCTCAACGATCACCCTCCCACGGCTGATGTCTGTGTTCTGCAGCTGGTCTACTTCGGTAAGAGCCCCATTGTCACGCTTTGGAGTGATGACAAATGGGAAGTCCTGTCCAATGTAGGCACTGTCTCCCAGCAAGCTGTATTCGCCCATCTTCTCCTGCCATGTTGCATAAAAGTTGGAGAGCCTGAGCATCCTGGCATCATGGACCCTTCCTGGTGGCCCCGCGAATATGTCAATGAAGCGCCCTCTCTCATCTACAATTCCCTGAAGGAGGACGGAGTAGAAAGACTTTCTGTTCATGTAGTCTCCTCCTCTTATGGGTGGCCTCTGCACCCTGATGTGGCACCCATCAATTGCACCGATGACACCACTAATGCCACAGATGCGGTGGAAAGCAGCAGCAGTTGCCGCTTTCTCACAAGTATTTGGCCAGGAGATGAAGGTGTGTCCCATGGTACAAATGATGCTGAGCACTTCTATGATGATCCTGTGAGCTGAGGACTGTGAAACATCAAACTTGTCTGATATCTCCCTAAAGCTGTTTTGGTTGGCAATGTACCACAGGAACATCAGCAGCTTCTTTGTCGCCGGGACATGTGGTCGACCGAGACCATGTTCCTTTGTTATCCCGTTCTGCTGCAACTTCGTCAGCAGATATTCAAACTGTGACTTGCTGACTCGGACATGGCGTGCAAAAGTGTAGTCATCCATGTTTAGCATGACCTCCCACTCTGTTCCAGTCTTCAAGATGATTATTCGCTGTCTTGACCGGAGCACAGTGGATATCTGCATCCTAAATTAGAGAGGGAGAGAGAGAAATATTTAATTAAAGAATAGCTGGCATTGAAATATTATTACAGTCCTATCTACTATCACTATTATTTAAATTTTCAATCAATTTGAGCAGCGCCAGAGAAAATGTTCAGCATGTGTGAAGTTGTATTATCTTATTTGGAATCTTAAACAGATTTATTCAAACCTAAAGTTCAATCAATCAATTAATCTTTATATATAGCCAAATCATAACTACAGTTGTCTCAAGGCTTAAGAAAGAGGTACAAGACCATGCTCTTTATTTTTTACAACCTACAATTGAAACAATTATCACAGCACTGGCTATGTTACTGCCAAACTGCACAGGGCATTTAGCAGACTATTATAAATTATATGGGGTGGGGAGAGAGAGACTCTACGGAACCGAGATACAGCGAACGAGGCTGCTATGGAGAGCCCTCGCCCTTTGTGTACTGATTGTTAAAAGACCGATTAAAACCCACTCAAAACGTTACCTTCTGAGCCTTAGTCTTTCTTCTTCTTCTTCTTCTTCCTCTTGTTCGTGTAAATCGGTTATGTTGTTGAGGTGAACCTCGTATTTATCCTGTAGTTTCTTGTATTCGGAGAGCGCAAGCACAAGAATTGCTTTCTTGGAGGCGTCCATCTTGGCTTTTGCGACCGGATCTGACTCGTTTAAACGGATGTGACGCAATTCAACAGTGAACTTCCCAGCTCCCAGTTCTCCGCAAAATGGAATGCAAACCAAAGCAAACCACACGGATGTGACGTCATTCAACCGCCACATCCCAGTTTGTTTGCGTTTCCCAGTTATAAAGGAATGCGCCATAACATACATGTCTTTCTTTGATGGTGGGAGGAAACCGGAGCACCCGGAGAAAACCCACACGGACACGGGGAGAACATGCAAACTCCACACAGAAAGGACCTGGGACGGACCAGGGTTGGAACCCGGGACCTTCTTGCTGTGAGGCAACAGTGTTAACCACTGAGCCACCGTGCCGTCCCGTGATATATATCTTCTTTACAGTGGATTGGAAAAGAAGGGGTGGGGGGGCTACTACAGACATGCAGCTCCTTCCTCCGAGATACTGTAAGCTAATTGTCTTTGTGTTATGTCATGTCACATGTCTGTGGTTCATGTCTGTGGTTCATGTGAATTGAATGTATATGTCTAATGTTTTATGTTTGTCTGAGTGTCAAACTGACAGATGTATCCTGTGTCTGGAGGATAAGGTTATGTGTTTTGTTTATTTTAAGAGATGAATTATTTGATGGTTTTATGTCCAGTAATATGTATAATCAATTCATAGTTGTATGCAGATGTACATGTGGTAGATTTATTTTTCACATTTAGCTTTGAACTGATGGGCACATTGCCAGAATCAGCAATATGTACTACAGACCTGCACGTATCCTGGTTCTGGTGATTGAAGTCAGTATGATGTTTTTGGAGGATGTGGTCTAAATCAACAAAGAGTGATGAAATGAATTGTTGATATGCTGAAGGAGTGTTTTTGTTTCAGTTTGGTTAGAGTTGATGACAAACATTTTTGGTCTATGTGATTAATTTTTGAATAGGTCTCAATTGTGAAATGCTGGTAAGTGAAGAGGTTTTGAATATATCTGGTATACAAATCAAATCATAACCATCACTCATTGGGGGAATTGACACATGGGATGGTTGGTGGAAATGTAGTTGCTTGTGGATGCTGTGTGTATGTATATATGTATTACCAAGCTTCTGTGTAATGATCGGAGCAATGCACTGAGATAAACACTTATATACACAACGGGACCCCGACATTGCCATATTCGAATGAATGACAGTTGACTGATGAGCCGGAGAGAGTATTGTGAAAAGGGGGCGGAGACACTGAAGGCTGAAGTCATCTGTGTTGGCTGAGAGGAAAGTGGCCAGTCAGGTAAAATTGGCACAATCTGCGGTGGGCCGGCTCTCGGGTTGGAGGATCTGAGAGATCACCCCAAATAGCAGAACAAAAAGTGAAAACCAGTGTCGTCCATGTATGCCCCAAGCCAGAAGAAGTTCTCTCTCTGCACCGGAAGAGCACAAGAGTCAACAGCATGGGGGTTGGGTATATGCCAAGTGCTCCAGCACACACACACACACACACACACACACACACACACACACACAGGTGGTGAGTTGCTGGTCATTATCTAATATATATACATATATATGCACACAGGTGTTCCGTTATTTTAATTTTGTTATAATTACTTTATATTTAGTCGTTATTTTGTCTATAAAGAACCAGAGACTTGATGTGTTTATCCCCAAGGGGTGGAGAAGGAAATTGATGGAAATAGCTCACTGGAAAAAGTGGGTGGGGCCCATGAGGTTGTCGTCATCAAGATAGTTTCAGGTTAACTTTGATTTGAAAAAGCAATAGCTATGCTTAAAGAACAGTGGGTTAAAGAAATAGGTCTATAAGGGAGGGAATGATGATTGTATAGACATATTTCTCTGAAAAGATTGTGGTTTCATTTTCATTTTTTAATATTGTCATTTTTTATTATTTCATTTTATTCTCAATTTAGCCTATATTTTACAGATTGTAACACCTGTTAATATAAGGTCATATATTCCAATATATAACATTGTCATTTGTATGTCATGAAAGGGAACGGCGGTTTCGCTTTGAGCCAGGCATGTGAGTATGCAAAAATCCATTGTCCAAACCCAGGTCAGAAAGGGAGGATATGTGGAAGAATTTTTGTATGACTCATGCATGGAATAAGCTAAATCGTTTCTAGGTAAAAAGTGGTCAACAACAAGGTCCCTGAGGGACGATTAGCTAGGTGGTGTGGTTTCCTTTCATTGTGTGAAATTGGGCTTTGCGTGCAAAGCTGACTATAAATGCTCATGTGTGGTTATAATTAAACAGATTCATATCTTCACAGCGACTGAGAAGGTGTCCTATTTATTTCGACATATTATATGTATGTCATATAGAATTATCCACGACAAATTCACAGTTGAACACTTGGAACACATTACACACATTGGGCTGAAAACAGGAAAGAACGTGAACTTTCTTCTTTGTCTACAACCGAGTCCGACTTCTGCTTATCCTCCCTTCCTCTTCGCTCTACCGCTTCTCTGAACTGGGGACAGGGTGCGCTCGTTTAATGTCGCCCGTGTGTCCCCCGCGCGTTGTGGTGGAATGGAGTTGGCCTTTTTTATTATTAAATCGGCTGAATTTTAATTCAAACAGATAATCACGATTAGGGTTGGGTACCGTTCACATTTGAATCGATACCGGTACGGTACCGGTACCTGGAATTCGGTACGGTACCAAAAACGGTACCTTTTTCGATACTTTTTTGAGTAAAAAAAAAAAAAAAAAATTTTTTTTTGCTACAACAAAAATGTACAGTTTCTAAAACAAATAAGTCCAAACTTCTCAATTTCAACATTGTTCTTTATTTAGATTTTTTTTTGTTTAGCAGCAGCACCCAACAAAATAAAACCCCTCCCTCCCTCCCTCCCTCTTCCCTCCCAAACCAAGAGTTTACTTGTGCAAGGTAATGGTCTGCTCCATCCATCAGCGGTCACTGCAATATGGTCAACTGCCCTGAGTTCCTCCTTCACATTCTTCTTCTCAACACGACACCAAGCTGGAATAAGTGTGTTTGTGAGAAGGTCTCTGGAGGGAGGGGAGTATTTTGGGTTCAGGGTCCCTGTCATCTCCCTATATATAGACAATAAAAATAACTATTGCTAGTAACTTAGCTTACTCTATGAATATCACACACACACACACACACACATTATCACCCATTTATACATAAATAAATAATTTACCTGAACCATGGAGACTCCACCGTTGCGAAGGGCAACATGCCTTTTACAATGAAGGCAGTCACTGGCCCTGTGACACTCATTTACTTTCTGCCGGGGTGAAGGGTGTCTCCTGTGCGACTCTCACACGGTGGCCTAGCAAAGAAAGCAAGAGTGTAACGTTGAATAACACGTCTCACGGTGACACGAACTGAGGATAATAATAACGTTAGCAACGCTAGTTACGCTACTAAACATGCTAAGCTATAAGCTACAACTATCCAGCTAACGTTAGCTAATTAAATGACGTTACCTGATGTTGAAGAAGTCGACGCCTCACTTGCGACACTTGAAGTTTCGTCGTCGTCGCTGTCCGTTTCAGGTAACGAAGCAGAGGAGCTGCTGGCTGTAGGTGCTTTGCTGCTGGTGGGGCTGCAGCGTCCACCCTCAGGCTATCGAACACTTTACAGTCTTCCGCATTTAAAAAGATTTTATGCTTGACCAAGTGTTTCCTCAAGTTAGAGGTGTTCCCCTGGCCAGCTTTGCACTTCGCATCGCAAATGTTACAGCGAGCGTTGTCTGAGTCTATCTTTGTTAAGTGTAGCCAGTGCCACACTTTGGACCGCAAGCGAGAGGCCATCTTCTTCTCTTCAGCTTGTTTTGGCAGTGACGTGATGACGTAACCCACCCTCGTGTGTGTTGCCTTCAAGTTTGCGTCGGAATTTCTTCTTCTTCTTCTTCTTCTAGTGTTTTATGGCGGTTGGCAAACATCTTCTGTGCATTACCGCCACCTTCTGGATTTTAGCAGTTACAAAAAATATTCTCTTCAGTGTGAAAAACAAAACTACGTCCACCCAAAAAACTCCAAAACATAATATTGTCCATTCTTGTGTCACCCAGACTCACTCGTCTGGGTTTTATCAAAGGCTTCCCTCAGTATATTGTCTAGATCTTTCCCAGTTACATCCACCACGTCCAAAAACCTCCTGGCAGCGTCCAGCACCATCTCGATTCTCTCCGTCTTCCCCGTCACATCAACAGCACAGTTGACCACCATAGCAATGAAAGCCAAAAATTTCCTCTTTTCTACACATAGAAGGTCAGCTCGATCCATTTCCTGCTTTTTCTTCTCTGGTTCCTTCTGTACCACCATCCTATTCCTCTCTTCATTTCTCTCCCACCCCCATCTCTTAACAGCTTCCACATACGACATTCCCCTAGTTTATCTTATCCTATTCACTTCCTTTTCTTTCTCTCTCCTTGGACACTCCACAGACCCTGCATAGTGATTTCCCTCACAATGTAAGCACTTAGCTTGTTCTTTCTCAATGCACCTCTCTTCACTGCATTTCTCCTTTCCACATCTTCCACACTTTCTTTTTTTTTGACATACAGCAGCCACATGCCCATATTCTTGACAACAGTAACACCTCAAGGGAGCTCTTTCAAACGGTCGTACCTTATAACACACATAATCACAGTATATTCTCTCTGGTAATTCACAATCAAATGTCAAACACACACGTCGGAATTTCTATCTCGCTCGCTGTCTTTGTATCACTGAGATGCGTTCAAGTACCGACATTTTTAAATTATAATAGAAAAAAAAAAGTACCGAAATGAGGTACCGTTTCATGTCATGTGAACTGATACTCGGTAGTACCGCCCACTTTCGGTCGGTGCCTGTAAAAGTACCGAGTTCGGTACCCATCCCTAATCACGATGGTCCGATGTAGTCCTCTAGGCTCAGAGGACGATGGGGGTTGCCCCATCGTCGATGGTCGATGCCAACCCTAGTGCCCATGACCACAGTAATGACATAATAACAGTTCCTCCTCATAATAAATAATAATTCCACACTGTCTACATGTGAATGAAACTTTATTGTGGCGTTTCGGTCACAGGACAGTGTGCAGGATTGTATTTCTTTCTCTGTATCTAACGTTTTAGTTTTTGTCCTACTCACCTGTCACTAGCAGTGCAAAAATATATTTTTCTTCATCCACAATAATAATTGCAATATGTAAGCAATTGCTGACATGTTGCCAGATCAATTTTAGACACACTTAATATAATTATAGTATCATGTAGGACTGGTGCCATGGCACTAGTCCGATACCTCACGAGTCCGAAAAAAGAGGCATTGGACAGGGGATCATGTCTATGTTCCCCGGGTTCTATATTCCCCGTTTTTCACTAACCCTAAACCTAACCTCCCCCAGACCCTAACCCAAAACCTAACCTCTCCCACCCCCACGCCTAAACCTAACCTCCCCCAGACCCTAACCCAAAACCTAACCTCTCCCACCCCCACGAACCCAAAACCTAACCTCTCCCACCCCCACGCCTAAACCTAACCTCCCCCAGACCCTAACCCAAAACCATGAGGTGTCGGTCTCGTGAGGTGTCGGACTAGGGGGCAGTCCCCGTAGGACTGGCCTGACAGACACGTGTTATTCTTTCTCTGGGTTAGTAACGCTAGCATAAAGTTACCTTAGCTCGCATCAATTCATCTCAACAGCACAGATTGCACTTGGATTGGATGACATCAGCCAGGCCACCTGAGGTTGAGTTACTGTTAGCTTAGCCTAACGTTACATGCTACACTGGTTGAACCAGCTGCCTATATAAACCTGTACCCGACACACAACATGCCAACGCGTAGCTAACGTTCTAAAAACGCTTTGATTCACCTGTAGAAGTTCTCTGATCCGCCGATAGCCACCAGGCAGTATGTGTTGGTCAGCTTGGCGAAACAGCCGATCTCGTTGTTTTTCTCAAACGACGCTCTCACAGCCATGGCGACTGATGTGTGAAGTTAACGCTGCTGTTGATCCTGAAACGGGACAAAAATATTCCATCAAACTCAGCGCAGTTTACAGTCCGAGCTTCACGGCAGACAGTTAGCGTGGTTAGCTACTAACGCTAGCGTTATCTACTTAGCGTTGTGACAGCTAGCTGGCTGCTAGCTAGCTTAACCAGAAGAGTTTCCAGAACTTTTTATTAGCGGCTCTTCAGCGACCAGAGAGCAAAACAAGACAGATGACGTTACGGATACTGTTTGTTTCTCTCAAATGAATTAATATTAATAAAAGAGACAAATGTACCTGTGCAAGGTTCGTGGCCTCTCAAACGTGCGTGATTACCGTCAGACTGACCCCACGTGTTCACTTCCGCTTCGGGGTTAACGTGGTGACGTAGTACGGACGTAAAGAAAAAAATGGGCTTGTTCAAGAGTTGCCTCCGTTTATTGGTTTTTGATATAAAAACCAATTGTGGTCCGTCTAAATGGAGGACAGACACTGTAACATGTCCTCATGTTGTCTGTCCAGACAGTCTGAATGGAGGACAGACACTTTACCACTGTCCTGTTGTCTGTCCAGACAGTCTAAATGGAGGACAGACACTGGGGCAGCATAATATGGGGCAGCATAAGGGACAAATTTAAGACTACTGAGCCGTCGGAGGCTATATCTTTGCCAAAGCCAGCTATGGATCTGGCCAATGATCTGTCAGCACCGGCAACTGAGAGACCGTCAGTGAGAAATGAGAAGCCGACTACTGATTTGTCTTACCTAGCAGTCCACTGGATCGGCTATTGACTAGGCTGGTCATTAGCTTGTCTAAGCTGGCTACTAGCTTGGAGAGGCTAGCAACCTACTGGATCATCTATTGGCTAGGCTGGTCATTAGCTTGTCTAAGCTGGCTACTAGCTTGGAGAGGCTAGCAACCCACTGGATCATCTATTGGAAATACAGAAATACAAGGAAAATACAGAGCCAACTTACAATAGTTCATATGTAGGCCTATTTATTGACCATGTAATACATGTATGGGTGGAATATGACTAATTGTAAATCAGAATAAAACACGATAGTTTAAATCAGCCCAGTGAAATGACAAAATTCGAATAAAAACTAAATTCTCAGCTCAGCAGCTGTGCTGCTAGTTGTTGGTGACATCTACTGACTAGCTAGCCTACGAAAGCCAATGAATGACCAGCCTATCCAATAACTAATCCAGTGGGTTGCTAGCCTCTCCAAGCTAGTAGCCAGCTTAGACAAGCTAATGACCAGCCTAGCCAATAGATGATCCAGTGGGTTGCTAGCCTCTCCAAGCTAGTAGCCAGCTTAGACAAGCTAATGACCAGCCTAGTCAATAGATGATCCAGTGGACTGCTAGGTAAGACAAATCAATAGTCGGCTTCTCATTTCGTATGGGGCAGCATCAGGGACAAAATTAAGACTACTGAGAAGCCGTCGGAGGCTATATCTTTGCCGAAGCCAGCTATGGATCTGGCCAATGATCTGTCGGCACCGGCAACTGAGAGACCGTCAGTGAGAAATGAGAAGCCGACTATTGATTTGTCTTACCTAGCAGTCCACTGGATCGGCTATTGGATCGGCTGGTCATTAGCTTGTCTAGGCTAGCTACTAGCTTGGAGAGGCTGGCAATCCACTGAATCAGCTATTGGATCGGCTGGTCATTAGCTTGTCTAGGCTAGCTACTAGCTTGGAGAGGCTAGCAACCCATTGGATCGGCTGGTCATTAGCTTGTCTAAGCTGGCTACTAGCTTGGAGAACTGCGGTCAACTGAGCCGTCGTTTGCGAAACCACAGTCAAGCCAGCCGCCACTTGGCTTTTGATGCGCGTCTATTCGTGCTGTAACGGTACTGCTGCTTCACCGGTGTTCGGAGCGGGCTAAAAAGTCGAGTGTCACAATTCAGCGATCCTTTCTCACATTTACTTTACCACACTAGATCGACATTACAACAAACAGCGTATTGAATGACTGTTGAATATATCACAAAAGTCCAACCTTACTGAACGATCGTAGCAGGAGTTTCGCTTGGTACTATCATGTTGATGCTCTCAACAAGGTAGGAAAAACAGGCATTTCCGGACTGGTTTTCAAAATAAAAGCACGATTCGACTCCAGTCTAGACCACACAGATTTAGTGTTTTTTCCGACTTTCTAAGTACTGTACAATCGCATAACTCCATAATCCCACACCATGACTGACAGTTGTGTGTACACTACACCCCTGGGTATACACTCTCATGAAATTAGCCATTTTCACGGTTCCATTTTGGAGAAATTGACAAAGTCTCAATACTGAACTTGAAAAATGTGTTTATTCCGACTTTCTAAGTACTGTACAATCGTATAACTCCATAATCCCACACCATGACTGACAGTTGTGTACACTACACCCCTGGGTATACACTGTCATGAAATTAGCCATTTTCACGGTTCCATTTAGGAGAAATTGACAGTCAAATTCTCAATACTGACCTTGAAATATAAGGAAAGAAAAATAAAAAAAACACCCTAAGAAATTAAAGGTAACTAAAGACAATCACAACGTTGCAAGTGCAATCAAATTAATTATATACAATACGTACATGAGTGATGGAGTGTTCTGACTATATATGAATTTGTGTTTATTTACATGAAATTTACAGTCTGAGCAAAATAGGCATTAAATAGGCATGAGTTTCCATGAATGTACAGTCTGAGTTAAATATGAGTTTACATTGAATCTACATTAAATTTAGAAGCAGAGTTCAATATTAATGGGCAGTGAAGTAACATGAATTTACAGTCCCGGTTAATTATCAGTTTACATTGAATTTTCCATGAAATGATGATGAGAATAATTTGAAAAATAATAATAATAATAATAATAATAATAAACTGTGACAAGGCACAAATAAACAAAAAAAATGGCAATAAAATAAAGTGCAGGATAAGACCAACAATAATTACTATAACAAAGTGTAAATATAGCAGCAAGCGGCAATACCAGGGTTTCAAGTCTGCTGACGTCACAATAATGTCACAATGTCTATGACATCATCAGTGATGTCACAATTGCTCGAGTTAACCAAAAAACCCAAATGGTCGAGTGACATCACCGATGAAAACCCCAAATGGTCGAGTGACATCACTGATGATGTCACAATGCCTATAACATCATCAGTGCCAATGACATCATTCGTGTAATGAGATCAAAATGATGATCAATAATGATGTCACAATGTATGACATCATCAGGACTTACCTGATGACATCACATACGAGCAATTTCTATGACATAATTTCCAGTTGGGTAGTCTCGCTGGCCAGCCTCCTCTCGATGGGCAGCACTTAGCGGCAGTGCCCTTGGAAAATAGTTTCCAACAATACAACTTATCATTTTCAGCGTGTAGCAATGAGCTAGCGTGTAGGTTTCTGCCGTTAGCTTGCTAGCTAGTTACCATTGTGATTGACATGGTCGGAGCCAATGACAGACTTTGTAATAAGCCGGGAGCGGACATCCGGCTGCCACCGAAACAGTCGCTCCAATGGGAGAGCAGCTGTAGAGCAGGGGAGGGTTTATCCCAGTTGCCTGTTTCTGCGGCACCAGACTCCTCGGAGGGAAGGGAAAGGAGGCTGGCCAGCGTCCCTTATGCTGCCCCATGGGCCCCATGGGGCAGCATAAGGGACAAATTTAAGACTACTGAGAAGCCGTCGGAGGCTATATCTTTGCCGAAGCCAGCTATGGATCTGGCCAATGATCTGTCAGCACCGGCAACTGAGAGACCGTCAGTGAGAAATGAGAAGCCGACTATTGATTTGTCTTACCTAGCAGTCCACTGGATCGGCTATTGGATCGGCTGGTCATTAGCTGGTCTAGGCTAGCTACTAGCTTGGAGAGGCTAGCAACCCATTGGATCGGCTGGTCATTAGCTTGTCTAAGCTGGCTACTAGCTTTCTCCAAGCTAGTAGCCAGTCCTTCGGCACGGTGGCGCAGAGGTAGCGCTGTCGCCTCACAGCTAGAAGGTCCTGGAGGCTCTGAATGGAGGTAACTTCCTGTCAGTTGCCGAGGAGAAAATCGCCAATGTGAGCAAATCCACAAGTGGACTACAATGTGATCTAAACATTTGTTTCCTTCACCCTAGCATATGCATCGGCCCTCATGGAGGCTCTGAGGGAGGGATACTCCAGGTCACCGGAGGCTCTGCGAGAGAGCAGTGCTGCGTTGGCTTTGTCTGCGCCTGCCCCCCTTTCCAGATCCTGCAAGAGCATCGAGAAGGAGGAGGCAGTTGGCCTGTTCCTTGCACGGCATTCCCCATTCAACACAGGACATTAGATGAGTCAACAGCACAAAAGCACAAAACCTTGTAACTCCCTCCTTCCTTAGGAAATGCTTCTCTGATTGCAGACACAATGCATGAAGGTATAGGCCTGCGGATGTGTCGGCCCAGAATGCCGTAGGCCCAGCGGACAACCTGCCTGTAGGCTGTGTAGCGGTATTGTCTGGGGAAGGGAAGGGGCACACAATATAAATATCGATAGGTTTATTAACCTAAAAAGTGTGATAGTGATTACCATATGGTCAACCATACCATATGGGCAACTTGTAATAGAGAAACTCAATATTTCTCATTGTTATAATAGTGTCTCCAATTTGCTATTTATCGACATATAAATACTTTGCTGTACTATTAGTCATTATATGTTTCAAATATCTAAAGTCAACAGAAAGGCCAATATGACATACTAATATCTGCTGCACTCCAGAGGGCCGTGCTCCTGTCTGAAATTCATATATGCTATTTGGAGCGCGAATGGATTCAGACAAGCAGCTTCAAAGGGGATCATGTCTATGTTCCCCGGGTTCTATGTTCCCCGGGTTCTATATTCCCCGTTTTTCACTAACCTCTCCCAGCCCCCACGCCAAACCTAACCTCCCCCAGACCCTAACCCAAAACCTAACCTCTCCCACCCCCACGATTTCAAACACCACACCTCCCTCTTGTGGACAAGGTTAAGAAATGCAGTCCCAAAGCATCCTATTAGGCCATAAGGTGAACCAAGAAAAAGTGCCTAGAAAGTGATTTTCGTTCCCACTCCCTAGCACTACTTTTTCCAATGCATTTGGAAGAGAGAGCACCCTTATAGAGGGCTAACGCGTTTCGGCATGTGCCTTCATCAGAGCATCTGATGAAGGCATCTGATGATGCTCTGATGAAGGCACATGCCGAAACGCGTTAGCCCTCAATAAAAAAAGAAAATGGAAATCTGAAGTCTTGCATCTCAATTTTTGGAGTGCTGCTACCTTCACTCTTGTAGTGATTTTTTTTATACTAATTCCAGTAGCTGAGCACCCACAGCCAAGGAGGCAATCTGAGGAAGCGCACCTGCTCTACATCTCAACATAAGCACCCTTATAGACTTTGTGTTAAAAGTTCTCTGCAAAATATCTGGCAGTTTTTTGTCACGGCCCATAATAATCTTATGCTGCTAATTTTGCTTGTAACTTCATTTCTATTGATGTGAGCTACATAAAATGTGTGTGTAGAGACCCACTTTAGGGTCTGAACTAACCCTGTGCAATTTCAAAGTAACTGGTCAAGCTGACCAATGGCAGAGTTGACGCCATATTGATACCAAAAGATTGAATTTGTAAAATCATCACCTTTGAAATATTTGGTTAACTTTATCTATTGTCTATTGTACCTATTGTATTGGGGGTTTATACTGTTCTATTCACAAAGTATAAAGTGCTCCTATATACAAAGTATAAAGTGCTCCTATATATACTTATATCTATATATAAAAGGGGCTGTCTGTTCTGTTTACATTTTTGTCCTGCTGATGACATCTTATGCCATCACTGATGGTGTCATAGGCACTGATGATGTCATAGACATTGTGATGTCATCAGATGTCATCAGTGAGTGGTGTCATCAGTGATGCAAAGTTGAGCAATTGTGTGCTGCGCATGCCAGTAAAGCAGGCGAAGCCACGCAGCAGCGACCGAGCTGGCTGCGTATGTGAGCTGCAGGGCAGGCGAGGCAGTCAATTTGATCATAACAAATAAATACATACATTTCTCCGCGACAAGCGAGGGCATGACAGGGCAATGTCAGTCATTTATTCAGTCAGTCAGTCAAGGATGAACACAGCCTTAATGAGCACCATGGGACACTACAGAATCTGTGCTTATTTTTCACTTGCAAAATATCCCGAAATGCAAAATCAATATATTTTTTATATTATATTGAATTTTTTTTGAGAAAGAAATACAAATGAAAATTTGTACTGAATAAATATTTTTTCTAGAGCTGCCAAAGAGCCACTATTTAAAATTACCTGTAGTTTGAAGCATCAAGATTTTGATGTTTCTTCACAAGATATAGAAACATCTTTCGTGGCTGGTTCATTCTCAGCACCTCTTGGTTTACGATGATCCTTTCGCGGATGATCCTCTCACAGAAGATCTTGTAGCTGGCATCAAAGGACTCATTTCTGAAAGAAAACATTAAAATGGAAAATATATATTATTGTGTAGATTGTGTCTACAGACAGACAATATACAGACTATGTCTCAGGGATGTCAAACACATTTTAGTCCATGGGCCACATGGAACCCAATTTGGTCTCAAGTGTATAACCTTTATAAATAACAACACCTCCACATTTTAAGAACACATTTTCAAGGGCACCGGAATTAGTTTTGTGATTTACAGATCACGAATACTGTATGCTACTTAATATTCAAATTGATCCTGAAACCTGCCTACACATTTGATTGAAGGATTCTCAGTGCAATGATGAGCTACACAAAGTCAGCCTATGGGCCAGATTGGACATTCTGGCAGGCTGGTTCTGGGCCCCAGGCCGTAGGTTTTATACCCCTGATGTAGATGGTCAATGCTTTACTTCTTAAATCTGCAATAATGTGAGGCAATTACTAATTGATAATAAAGGAATATAATACTCACTTTTCTTCTGAGGTGTCAGGAGTAGTCCTCATCAAGAATCTGGTGTACTGTCGGTAACAATTCTTATGGTACCGCACCTCCAAGGACACACAGTCTTTGTCTCGAATATGAAGGAGAATACTAGTGTCTTCCTTCATCTTTCAGCAACTGACCTTTGAAAAAATACATAACAATTAGGGGCTATTGTATTACCCTAATGGCCAAAATAGCGCCCCCTATTTCCTTACCCTGTTAGTGTGATCCATATACTGTAATATAGGTATGGTAAATCCATTTACAAATCACCCGTTTTTCTTTGGTCCTGGCCTAGACCGTGAAGGCCACCAGGATCCCAATAATGTTACTGTACTTATTGACAAGATACACAGCCTAGCTGGCTCCGATTGGCTTGGCTTGTCCTGATATTCTTGCCCTAATCCTAGGAGTCTTTACTGTTTATTTGTCTGATAAAACACAACCCAGAAGAACCCAGATTTGACAACTACAATAACATTAAATGTGTTGGGTGTCAACTATTACATACTCAATTGAGACTGAGAGGCATGTTTTTACTGCCATTGTGCTTTTATATAGACTATTAGATTTTATTTCATATATAGCCTGTGCCTGTCACACGTAGCTTCGCATGTTTTCAAAGTAGCTTTCCAAGACTCTGATTGCGTGTGTGTCAGTGTGTGTACCGGTATGTGTGTGTGTGTGACCTACCTGCTGAAAACGTTTCAGCCTGTACCAGATGGTCCTTGTGGTGTTTGTTTGCCTTTTCTCGGCCGCATCCAAACGTTTTTTTTTTTTATCAATGAAGCGTGTGTAGCATGTTGAGTGGAACCCAGCATATTCAGGAACATTCTCAAAGTCGATTTATATGCAATGTTTATTATATGACTGCTATTTCTGGCTGTCCCCTTGCATGGCAAGCCACCGTTTGGCGATGTTTCTAAATGTATCCCACCGTGTACTGGTAAAATCTTTTACTCTCTCTTTCCTTACTGACACGAGATGCATATAGCATCGTTTCTTGAATTTTTTACGTAGTTTTGAATGAGCTATAGCTCGACATTCCTCTTCTTCCCCGTTCAATGTAGAGGACGAGGGGGCTGCCATCTTGTCTATTTACTTTGACTCCTCGGAAAAGCGGCCACCCGATTAGTCTAGCGGGAAGCACGTGATACAGATCATTACGCCGAGCCTTGTCACTCATCAACAATGTAACTACGCGAGGGAAGGACTATTGCCGACCGCAAACGCCAACTAGAACGGGCTAAATTTGCTGAAGCAAATTTGATTGTGCTTGCTCCCCCGTGACGCTCCGCCCCCCTTGCACCGCCCCTGCCTTAGACCCCGCCCTCCCATCCAGTATCAATACAGCCCCAATCGGCAATGTGTAGCTAGGACGTGTTTAGGCCGTTGCAAGGGTGTATTAACTGGATGCTATGGTGTTTTCGGCTCATCGGTATAGGGCATTCGTAGATGTAGTAGTAGTAGTAATCTTGGTACCTTGTAGGGACAGCTCAGGACTGACAGTCCTCTTCAGTCCCCTCTGTTCCTCGGAGTGGATAGAAGGGCGGAGGGGATCAGGGAGGCAGGCTGTTACACTATCATCACCTTACTCACCAACGTGTGTGTGTGTGTGTGTGTGTGTGTGTGTGTGTGTGTGTGTGTGTGTGTGTGTGTGTGTGTGTGTGTGTGTGTGTGTGTGTGTGTGTGCGTGTGCGTGTGTGCGTGTGCGCGTGTGCGCGTGTGTGTGTGTGTGTATTTTTTTTTTTTTTTTTTTTTTCTATAGACCAAATCAGCGGGATGTTTACATTTACTTCCGGGTACCCCTGAGGTCCACACATTATAATGGCGGTGGACGGCACAAACTGACGTGTTGAAGACAAAAACAGACAAAGAAGACAAAAATGGTTCGTCCGTGTTGTGTTGTTGTTTAATATCATTCATAACAACACTTTCACTAACGTTAGTGGAGACCAGACTAGCTAATTTACCTGTTGGACCAGACTAGAGTAGACTTGAAGCTAAATTAAATTGACGTGGCGTCAGTAGCTCTGTCTGTACCAGGCTCTTTCTCGCCGAGAAGAGCCTGGTGACGCGAGGTTACTCTGTCTGTAAAGTAAAAAAACAGCGAGTTTGACAGACAAACAAACGTTATTAGCTAGCTAGCTAACACTACATAAAACAAACACAGAAGAAAGGCTAGATACGTCGGACAAGCATGTTTACCAACCGTTTAACCATTTAAATTGAAAGTAGTCGGCCGAAAACAACGAGAGGGTTTGACAGCATTTATTTGACAACACGCACATTTAAACCTGCCGCCTTCCCCAAGTGGTACCCGGAAGTAAATTTGTTTACATGGTGACGTCACGGTGATTTGGTCTATAGGGGAGAAATTAAGAGTTAGAACACCAAAGCAAACAATATAGCCTGTAACCTTATAAACATGTTATAATACATTTCAGGATTGCCCGACTATAAAACTCTTAATGAGGGTTAACATAATAGAATAAAATCATAAAATTAACCTTATAAACGTTATAATTAACCGGCTGTAGAACTCACAATGAGGGTTAAAATGATAATAGAATAAAACCATAAAATCATAAAATGATTAAATGTGTTGTATTAAGAAGGACAAGGGGGTGCTGCAGATATATCTCGGGGGGCCTGTTCTTTCTTGGAGTATTGCTGGTTGGAGCGAGGGGTTCAGCCCAGCTTTATTAAAGTACTTTTTTCCTAAAATGATAAGTCTTCCCTCTAATGTCATCAGGCCAGATATCTGGTGGCAATAGTTTGTGTTAGTATATCTAGGAAGCCTGTATGACATTCGTATTGCAATATTTTGGACAGTCTGGAGTTTTTGCAGTTCTACTTTTCCTATATTGCACCACGCTGGCATTGCATATTCAAACAGCGGTCTGATATATGCCTGGAAAACACGAATAGCAATTTCGGGTTTAGCTCCACCATGTTTCCTGCACAGCACTTTAAGGTGGTTCAGTCTCTTCCTGGCCTCTTTCTCTACCAGGGCGATGTGAGCAGTCCACTTCATGTTCTCCTGGAAGGTCACTCCCAGGAACTTTGCGGTGGGACTAGCCTGCAGAGTTTGGCCATATAGTTGAAGAATAATTGTTTTGTCTTTTCGATTGTTGGTTCTAGAGAAAAGCACGCACTGAGTTTTTAGGGGATTTAGCTTAACTCTCCACATGTTGGCCCAATTCTCGATCTCTGTGATGCTTCTCTGCAGCTTTTTTTGGGCAAGTTGAAAGTTTTTTGACGAGGCCCAATAGCAGAGGTCGTCAGCAAATTGGGAGACTTGTCCTTCTCTTTGAGGTGGGTAATAAATATCACTAATATACAATAAAAACAACAATGGACTGAGGGCTGAACCTTGGGGCACCCCGGCTTATGGTAAAAATGTACTGGAGGTTGAGGCTCCCACCCTCACAGCAATCTGTCTCTGGTTTAAAAAACTGTTTAGGAGCACGACCATTTGTTTTGGGAGGCGGAGATTGCTGTCTAGCAGCCTGTACACAAATCCCTTGTGCCACATTTTATCAAATGCCTTTTCAATATCAAAGAATACAGCAACCGTGACTTCTTTTTTGTTGAAATTCCGCTGGACATCCTCTGCTAAACGTAGAATATTGTCAGTGGTACACCTATTTTTCCTGAACCCAGCCTGATGTACACCCAGAGCTCCTATATCATCAAGATGGGTTTGTAGTCTGTCAGCCAGGACTCTTTCCAGCAGCTTCCCGAGATTGCTCAGCAGACTGATGGGTCTGTAATTGACAGGTAGGTGGGGGTCTTTGTTTGGTTTGGTTTGGGGACCATAGTGACAAGGGCGGATTTCCAGGGCTTTGGGAAATAGCCTACGTGTAGACAGAGGGTGTACAAGTCTGTTAATTGAGACAGAAACTCAGGTGGTGCTTCTTTTATAAGACGATTATCTATTGTGTCTTGGCCAGGGGCTTTCACTTTGAGTTTTTTAATGTGCTGTTGGAGTTCGGTTATTGTGACAGGTTTGATTAATGGATGGTTGTATGTTGTCTCCAGGGGTAGATGTGTGGGTAGGTGGACCTGCCGGTCTACGATCGCCTTCCACTCTGCATCAAATAAGGGATCCTCAGGACATGAATGGACATTTTCAAGATGCTCTTTGAAAACATTGGCTTTTTCTTTATCCTCTTCAACTATTTGGCCATTATGCTTTATCACTGTGATTTTTGAGTTGCTTTTCATGCCATTTAGTTGATTGATTTTCTGCCAGAATGTCTTCGGGTTAGGGTCATTATTTAAGTCATTATAGAACTTGTTCCATGTTTTCTCTCGTTCTCTTTTAAGTGCTGTCCGTATTTGAGTTTGGAGTTGGTTAACCTTTTGTTTGGTGGCAGGTGATCTGGTTTTCATAAATTCTCTTCTGAGTCGCCTTTTCTGTTGGATAAGTTGGGTTAATTGATTAGGCAGGTTCTTTGGGCCTTTGGTGTCACCTCTCAGGCTCATAGAGCTTTCTCTTGCTGTGAGGAGTATATGTCCAAGCAGATTAGCTCTTTGGTCGATGGCAGAGGGGTCAGGACCACATGGGAGAAGGTTAGCACTGTGGTTGGTTGTATGGAGCTTGAACCATGCGCGTAGCCACGGGGCACTAGGGTGTGCAAATGCCACCCAGACAGGCCACTGGCGCACCCAAAAAAATGGGGTAAAAAAAGTGTTTTGTTTTGTCTGCAAAACACATGTCAACGCTGTCATGCACTGTGTCCAACTGTCCGCTGCCCTATGTGCCCCGGAGCATCATGGGAAACTAGTTAAGCTGTCGTCCACGTAAAGTAAACAAATGCACGCACAGCAGCAGCAGCAGCAGCAGCAGCAGCAGCGCCAAATCAAGAAGACATGAAACAAAGCTCGCTTTTAAGCTTTTTTGGCAAAGGCAAGAAACGACGAGGAAGAAGATGACTCGTCGTCACCCTCCCCCTCAACAAGTGCGGATTGTAGTGCACCCGTTCCCGCACCTGTATTGGTGGTGTACAGTGGAGAACAGACAGACGATGATGAAGAAGATGATGCAGCCGAAACAATGACGTTAACAGCGGGGAACGCAGCCAACAACACACCGGAGGTTTGGGGCCGGAGGACACTAACGCTACAGATCTCTCTGCAGTAGACGAACATGCCAACCAAATTTGCGTTCTTTCCCGACTAGAACACTCATTGGAAAAAGTAGGTGAGACTTTTTTGAGATACTAAACAAAGTGGTTTTACATGTTGCCAAAAAATACAATTTAATTGACTGCTTCTACCTGCTAATAATGAGTGCGAAAAGGAGCAAACAACACACAAATATTCCTCTAAATCTGGTTTGAAAAGACCCAATTTTTTTTGGGTGGCGGCCTTGCGGCCGCCACCAAATGGTCCGCCCCCTGGCACACCCTGGCTTTCTGTGGCACACCCAATGAGCCGAGTCTGGCTACGCTACTGGCTTGAACGCTTGCCAGTCTGCGGTTTTGTAATCAAATTGTATTCGTTTCTTAACAGGCTGGGCTACAAATCTGAATGAGGCGAGAATTGGAAGGTGATCGCTGCCTATATCACCACATACAGTGAACTTAATTATTTTTCCAACGACTTCAGTAGTACATAAACAGAGGTCTAAGATATCTACAGAGTTGTGAATGGCAGAGTAGTGTGTTGGCTCATCGCTATTTATAGGGATCAGGTCAGTCTGTTCCAGGATGTTATTAAGAACAGTGCCTGATTGGTTTGTAGTTTTGTTGTTGAATACAGAGTGTTTAGCGTTGAAGTCTCCCATAATGATCACTTTCTTTTCTTGGGCGAGAATCTCTTGAAACAGGTGGAGGGAGGGAATGACACCAGGGGGGCAGTAGACTGATGCCAGCAGCAGATTGGATGTGGGTGAAAGCTTGACTTTTGCAGTGATGAATTCATTTCTTTGGGTTTGATCTGGGGTTATTGAGATGAAGGTTTCATTGTAGGTAATGGATTGTTTTATTATGAGGGCAACTCCTCCGCCTCTCCCCTGGGGCCTGTCTTTTCTTAAGATGTCATAGCCTTGTAGTGAGAAGTCGATGTCTGGCGAGAGAAACGTTTCATTTACTGAGGCTACATGAATATCCTTTTCATGTAGAATATGGAGGAGCTCTTCTTTATTTGCTCTTATTCCTCTTATGTTGATATGTAAAATATTCAGATTATCAATTTTTTTAAATTTTTTAT
Source organism: Poromitra crassiceps (assembly GCF_964638095.1). NCBI lineage: Eukaryota > Metazoa > Chordata > Actinopteri > Beryciformes > Melamphaidae > Poromitra > Poromitra crassiceps. The sequence continues at coordinate 93,879 of NW_028152168.1, read as the reverse complement.
ATAGAAGTGATTTATTTGACATGTTTTTCAAAGCATTTCCAGATGGCTTCATGTTGTTTTTGGTCATGGCACAGGCTCTTTAGGGCATTGTGTAAGTCAGTGCGTTGGGGTCCGTAGGCCCTCTGAACAGAGTGGGGCTGAAAGAGAGGCTGTGAAGAGGGACCTGCCATGGACATGTAGGTTGGACATTGCTTGGAAGCAGCAGAGTGACTTCCACCACAGTTGGCACATGTTGGTTCATGTTTGGCCTTGTCACATGACTTGTGTGAATGGCCTGCTCCACACCTTACGCACTTGGTTTGGTTTTTGCATTGTTGAGCAATGTGGTTAAAACCCTGGCAGTTGAAACATTGTTTTACAGATGGTGCAGATTGGGCTTCTTCAACACGGTAGTGAAAAAAATCCATGAAAAATCCTTCCCGTATGAGTTTGGTGGAGTCATCAGGGTTGGTCAGGTGGACCCTGATGAAATGGGCGGGCCTTTGTGAGTACAAGCGGGAGGAGCCAAGGAAACCAGGGCAGAAAGAGTTTTGATCGTAGAAGCTATGGTTCCAAACTTACAAACCAAAATGTAAAGAGGGCAGCTATAGCGCCACCGTGAGGTCAATTGGTATAATTTTTTGGGCCAGATTAGAAGAGTACTCTATGAACCTATGTACCCAATTTGGGAACAGTCGCTCTTACAGTTTGTGAGATACAGCTACTGAATGCTGCTATATGAATGCTGCTATAGCGCCCCCTATAGGCGAAATGACACAATTTTATTTTTATCAGCTCAGAGTACATATGTGCATACCTGGACCAAGTTTGGTTCGGATCGGACAATGTGGTCCGGAGTTATGGCGGTTTTTGTGAAGTAGGCCCCACCCACCCCCGCCCCCTACAGGCCAAATGACACTTTCTTTTCTGAAATCAGCTCAGAAGTGTCAAGTGTCAATACAAGAAGGAAGGCTGGCCATAATTCCAATGAATCAGCACTTCCTGCCGCCCTTCAAAATAAAACAATTTAGAAGGAACAGGTACTGAATGCTGCTATAGCGCCCCCTAAAGGCCAAATGACACAATATTTGTCCTATAGGCTCAGAGTACATCCGTCCACACCTGTACCAAGTTTGGTTAGCATCGGACAATCTTTGTGAAATAGGCCCCACCCACAGAACTTTGGAAGTCGATTATATCGCAACGGTGCGGAATAATAAAAAAACCGCAAAATAAGTTTTGTGCGGGACAGTCCACACACGCTGTGTGATGTGGTTTGGTGAAGATCGGGCAAAATTTGAAGGAGAAATAGCGAAAAAACACTTTTCGACAAAATTTAAAATGGCGGAAAATCTAGTTAGACGGAAATGGGCGGGGCCTATATCAGCTGATGCGGAATGACCCAAGGACTCCAGGGAAAAAATAATTTTGAATGTAGCCCTTACGGTTCAAAAGTTATGGACCAAAACGTAAGGATGGCTGTTACAGCTCCACCATCTGGTCAAATAGTGTAATTTTCCCGCACATAGTAAAAGGTGACTCTGTAAACCTACCTACAAAGTTTTGTAATGGCAGGTCATACGGTGTCTGAGCTAGAGCTAATTTAATGCCAACGATTTCGAAACCCCATTCAAGTGAATGGGGAAAAAAATCGTACATTAACGCAAATATCGCGAAAACCGGCGAACGAAACCCTTAGCAATCCAAATGCGCACGATTCCTCAATGAGCCGCACGTTTTGATGTCTCCCATGTCTGTGTAGTGTGAAAACTGTAGGAGAAATGGCGAACACAACTTTTGACCAGAAGAAAACAGAATAAAGAAAGGATAAAGGATAAAGGATAAAGAAGTATGAGAGATTCTAAGATTGTGCTTGCCTATCTGCAAGCACAATAATAAAAAAAAACTGCCAGATTTCACGTGGAGAACTTTTTTTCTCACACTCAGAACCAATAGATCTTTCGAATGAAGTAAAAAGTATTTAGTGTCACATGGGTCGGAATGGGATGAAACGAAAAACGGGTTCACCTTGTGGCCTAATTTTGTACAGGCCCTCACATCCTCAGCCGACCGGGAGAGGAGTCTGGCAGCGTAGATCTCCACTCTGGACTTGGGGGAAAAAATACTCAAGTTTGGTTTAACCTAGTCTCGCTTACCAGACTCTCTCCCTACAACGGGGATCCAATCGTTTAGCATTGTTGACGTTGTGAAGCACTTTTTTTTTATCCCCATTTTCTCCCTAATTGTAAATGACCAATCCCCCCCCCCCCCCCCCCCCTCTCTCCCTGCTGCCCTGGTCGCTGCTCCACCCTCTGCCGATCTGGGGAGAGCCGAGACTAGCGCCATGCTTCCTCCGACACATGTGCAGTTGCCAGCCGCTTCTTTTCACCTGACAGGGCGAGCTTCATGGGAGCTTCACCACAGGGCGTAGCACGTGAGAGGATCACACTATTCCCACCATTGTTTTTTTTCTCCTCAACCAATGAGATGTTTTCTGCCGAATTGCAGATGAAACAAAACGGATAACGTCCGTTGGGATTAGGCTACTGTGGCCAAACCTTTGTTTTACTGTGTTCATAACTCCATGCTTCTATTCTATTCTAGAAAAGAATAGAGAAATTGGAGATTAGAGAAGGGATAAATTGGAAGATGTAGGCTATGTGTGAGTGCCATCATTGCACGACTCGAGGAACCCACTCGACCTTATCGTTCTGTCATCTGTGCTGTAATTTATTCGGTTCTATGCATGCATGTCTGTTTTTGCATGCTCAGCTTCTATTCTATTCTATTCTATTCTATTCTATTCTATATCCTAATAAATGACATTCTGTTCAGTTCTCATCATCTATGGTCATTTCTAAATCTGCCTGTTTCCAGCTGCTGCCTGACTAAAGCCATTGATGTTTTCAGCCGATGTTGTGTGTGTGTGTGTGTGTGTGTGTGTGTGTGTGTGTGAGTGCGTGCGTGCGTGCGTGTGCGTGTGCGTGTGCGTGTGTGTAAACTGCCTCCCTTCTTCAATAACCTGCATAGCAACGGACTACAAGCGCAGGGCTCTTCCCTCCTTTCTCCTCGTGCAGCAGCAGCGGGTTCCGAGCTGTGAGCCAATCACGTCGGCTTCTTCGTGTGACGTCTTGTTTGTTGACACTTCCAATTAGCTCGCCACCTGCGTGACGTCACTGGAGCAGGGGGGAGGGAGAGGAGGAAACAAAGAGCGTCCAGGGGGAAAGAGGTCCCACTCCTGCCTGCTTCCGTCTGTCTCACATTCAGCCAAACATAATTTGAGATTAGCAACTCATTGGATTTATGTGGAACAGGATTAATGTTAGAGCAATATGTGAAAAAATTGATTTGAGTTCTGAGATCAATCTCAGAAGAGTAAGAACTCATAAGGCGATACATAAATGCAATCAATTATTATTATTATTATTATTAATATTATTAATAGGCTATATTATTATTATTATTACTAAGCATCTCACGCACTCGATTCACACCGCTGCCAACCACAGACAGTGCACAATTGCCCAATTGCTGTGATGTCACTCAGGCTGTTGTGATGTCACTCAAGCAATTGTGATGTAAATTATGAGCCAAAGGCGCACAGTTGCACGATGGCGCATAATTGGAGATCTCATTTTGACATCACACAAATCTAGGGACCCCAGACACTTTTGTGACACAAACTGTGACTGATAGACAGACCCACCCATTTAGTAAATTTTAACTAAAGAGATTCTGTCAACATTTAAAATATGTTGCTCCTCCTCCCCCCATAGGTACATACCCATTCCCTTATTCATGATACATCATGCTCTCCCACTCTTCACCGACCCCCCCCCCCCCCCCCCATTGGTGCAGTGCCCGTTCCCCTCGCCCTTGACATCACTGATGATGTCACAATGAAAATGGAAAATATGGCTGTAGCTGCCCCCGTGGGCATATTTCTTTATTTTTTTTCTCGCACTGCACTCGGTCTGTCAGGTGCCCCTAAGCACACTCCCCAAGTTTGAAGTCGATCCGACCAACGGTTCTCGAGATACCACATGAAGGACAGAGAGACAGACAGACACTGCTCTGACTCGCTCTTGCAGCCAGCCTCAAGTGGCCATGCGAGGAACTGCAGTTTTGGTGTCCGAGAAACCCGGAAGACAGGTCCCTTTTTAACCATTGGGTGATTCATCATGTTACACATAAACGATCTTTGGTCGCGGCGGCTGCTCCACGTCTGACGGGATCTTCTGCCTGGAAACTAAACTGATCGGACCGGCGGCCGACAGCGACAGACGGCTCTCACAGGCTGCGTGAGAGGTCGATACCTCGGGTAAAATACATTTAGCAACCAGCTTCCTACCTTCACCCCCCCGTCCCAGTCTCTCTCTCTCTGCCTCTCTCTCCCTCTCTCTCTCTTTCGTAGGAGGAGCTTTGCAGCGTTGTAAACAATAGTAGCAGGCTACTGTGTTGCAGTCATAACATAAACTAGTGATGTTGTGGCAACACCATGAGGTCAACAACCACCAAGACAACAACATCAACAACACAAGGAAGTAGCCTATATTTACAGACGATTATGAATGTGTCTTAAAAGACCCACATCCTCATATAACCTGACATCAGGTTGCAGTAGCCGACTTTACCATAGGGGGCGCCGTAGTGATATGGTTGAAATCATATCACAATGGATCATAATTATTTTCCTATATCGATATAGCCTAGGCCTACATATCACCACATGGATTACATGGACAATCACATGTTAATAATCCAGTTAATGAACCAAATGGAAATGTTAATGTCAAACAAAACTGAGTTTGGGTTGAGTTTTAAAATGTACTTGTTAGCCAGCAGGATTGTGTCATCATATCCTAAATCACCATATATCATCACCACAGACAATGCCACTGAAAGACGATAAATGATAATACTGTACTGAAGTATCCCAATACTTAGCCTATATAAAGTAAACAGATTGGTGGCTTAGCCTATAACTCCACATTTGATAGGTGCAATAATAACATTCAGTAACAGGGTTTTCTGCTTAAATGTTAAGTCCAGTCTGACATCCATCAGCTGACAAGATGTCAGCCGAGAAGATTAATTGAGTTCTTATAGTCTAACTCATTAAAATGCAGAGATAAACTCTCTCACTTTAATCAAAATCAATAACGCAAATAGTGTGATTCATCTGCTAGTGACTGACTATCTTAATTATTCCCTAGCAGGCTGGACATGATGGGCCTAAACCTAAAGACTTTAATGGTCGGAATAGAAATACTATTATGTCATATGCCAAGCTGCACCAAAGAAAGAAAGAAAGAAAGAAAGAAAGAAAGAAAGAAAGAACAGAGCAGAAACTGAGCCCAGACTTGGAGTAACTGCAGGGTTTACATGTTTCAAGATTCAAGATCATTGTAATAGCCGTAGTGAGTCGTCATCTTACAAACGAGGAACTTGTCTTTGTGCAGCCTGCAGCGCAGCAATAACAGCAATAACAGAAGACTGAAAACAATCTCAAACTATAAATGATAAAGTGCAACGTAAAAGTCCTTTAAGGTGATATATTAATGGGCTCCATGTAAATGTCCACCCACGTAAGGTGCAGGTTTTGCGTTGAGTTGTGAGACCATTTTAAGTCTATTTCAATGTTAATTCTCTCAGAGCGGAGAGATAAGGAGGCGCACCCATCAATACAATATCTCAGAAAGAGAGAGAGAGAGAGAGAGAGAGAGGAGAGAGAGAGAGAGAGAGAGAGAGAGAGGAAAGAGAGAGAGAGAGGAGAGAGGAGAGAGGGAGAGAGGGGGAGAGAAAGAGAGAGAGAGGGGAGAGAGAAAGAGAGAGAGAGAGAGAGGGGGGGGGGGGGGGGGGAGGGAGAGAGAGAGAGAGAGAGAGAGAGAGAGCTATATTTAGCTGAGCTCCTCTCAGGCTGACTGCTGTTGTACAGACAGCTGGGAGGGGACATGAGGTGGCTGCTCCTGAATACTTATTGAGATTGTGTGAAGTGCATGAACGAGGCGTGTGTGGTTCAGATCAGCTGCTGCAACATTACTGCTCTGCCAAAATGGAACTAAATCGATGTTTTTATTTTATTTGTCACAAATGAGACAGCTTGAACATCACAATTTCAATTTTCTGTAGGAGACCCATGCTCTTTATGTGGAGAAACCTACTGTAGGAGATGTGTTCTATATGTGTCATTCCCAGCATATAGTACAGACCACCGGGAAAGCTTGCATGCTCCCACAGCTATTAGACTATATTTCTATGTAAAGTGTTCAGCAGAGTCAGGTGATCCCATCAGATCTGTGCGCTAACCTGATTGTGTTGTGTTTGATTGGATCTGGTGTCCAGGACAGATCATTCGGGAAGAGATTAGCGACGTCCGTGCTGATAACCAGGGGTGGCTGTGATTTCTCTCACTCTCTTCTCTCTCTGTCTCTAGGTCTTTCTGTCTGTTTCTGTTGTCTCTCTTTCTCCTTCTCCTCCTCTTGCAGTCAAGGTCTTTCTCTCTTTGTTTGTTGCTTTCTCTCTCTCTCCATTCCTCCCTCTCTGTTTTTCCTCGCACAAACAATCTTTCCAAATGGTCAAATATCTCGCAGATCTATCTGCATGCATTCCATGTCCTTTCCAAGATGAAAGGCAACGCGATTGCGCCAAACGCCTCCTTTTCAACTCCTCTTCAGTGCGATTTGGTCACTTTGAGGTGTTGCTAAAAACATTCTGGACTCTCAGAGGAGAATACCTGTTGTTTATGGTAATACTACAACTCCCAAGACTACTGGGGCTAGGTAGCCTAGTAGTACTGTAGTACCGGTGCTATCGGTACTTATCGGAATTGAAAGGAAATTGTTCATATCTGTGACTAGGAACTGATCATTTCACCATTGATCCATCTGAGTGATTTTGTGTTTCCAGATAATGTCGACTTGTTAGCTTAGCTACGAGCTACGTAGATATCTAGGTCAGACAACTGTAACTGTCACTCGCTTTCTTGTAAACACTAACTTATTTAGGAGAGAAGCTAGCAGACTATTTGCAGTTATTTGGAGTAGACAGGGCTAAAGACAGGACATTATATAACTGTTGAAAAGCAGTTTCAATACGGCCCCTGGAGAACAGTTGATATGGAGGTTCTGTTCTAACTTCTCCATAAACCTAGCAAGTTGTCAAAGCAACTGTAACTTTTCAGATATATTCTGAACAATAAAAAAGAGGATTGCTTGTTTTATCTTATCGTTCAAATAACATGCGAGGCTGTTAAAGGAGAAAGACTAAGAACAATCCAAGCCTTTCACACATTGAAGCCTGCAGCCTTAAAATGCCTGCAGTTAAAAGCATTATTGAACAACATTGCTGCTTTCCTGAGATGAAGTTCCCTTTTTTTTATGTTGACTCATAATTATAAAAGGATTTCACAACAAAGCGAGTGTGAGGAGAAAGAAGTGCCTGTCAGCTATAGATTAAGAGTCTTTATCGACCACCATGCTAAACCAAATTAAAAACAAAACAGAAAGAGCAACTCAAGCATAGCTTCAATATTGAAACTTGTCCCTTCAGATTGTTTTGACACATTAGTCCCACTTTTTACCTGCTACACTGCTACTACACCTGCTACACTGCTACTACACCTGCTACACTGCTACTACACCTGCTACACCTGCTACTACATTACTCACCTGCTACACTGCTACTACATGACTCACCTGCTACACTGCTACTACACCTGCTACACTGCTACTACACCTGCTACACTGCTACTACACCTGCTACGCTGCTACTACACCTGCTACACTGCTACTACACCTGCTACACTGCTACTACACCTGCTATGCTGCTACTACACCTACTACATTGCTACTACATGACTCACCTGCTACACTGCTACTACATGACTCACCTGCTACACTGCTACTACACCTGCTACACTGCTACTACACCTGCTACACTGCTACTACACCTGCTACGCTGCTACTACACCTGCTACACTGCTACTACACCTGCTACGCTGCTACTACACCTGCTACACTGCTACTACATGACTCACCTGCTACACTGCTACTACACCTGCTACACTGCTACTACACCTGCTACACTGCTGCTACATGACTCACCTGCTACACTGCTACTACACCTGCTACACTGCTACTACACCTGCTACACTGCTACTACATGACTCATCTGCTACACTGCTACTACACCTGCTACACTGCTACTACATGACTCACCTGCTACACTGCTACACCTGCTACACTGCTGCTACATGACTCACCTGCTACACTGCTACTACACCTGCTACACTGCTACTACACCTGCTACACTGCTACTACATGACTCATCTGCTACACTGCTACTACACCTGCTACACTGCTACTACATGACTCACCTGCTACACTGCTACTACACTGCTACTACATGACTCACCTCAAGAGATATTTGGACAATCTTACAGTAGCTACATGGATGCAGGAAAGTGACGCTCTGGAGCTCTTCTCTTGTAGGTTTAATGCCCCTGAAGAAGACAGAAGATAGGCAGTTGTACAGTTTATGACGATGCAAGGGAGGTATTCTACAGTAAAATGTCCTCTATTTATGTTCATTTTTAAAAGTTGGATGAATATGAAAAACTTGAGTTGTGTTTTAAGAAAGGAACCTTCTTTATAGGAAATCTTATCTGCCAGGTCTGGGAGCAAAGGAAGAACGTTCTGTTTAGAAAGTGATAATGATCTGGTTTGTTGTTTCAGGAGTATGTTATATTGTGATTTAGTTGTACCACTATAGCGCTGGCTTATCTTGTATTGTATATTTTGTATTTTGTGTGTCTTGTAAGCCCATGTGGGCTGGGCACTGTCAAAAGTGCATGACACAATGAATAAACAATCAATCAAAAACTATTTGAAACAATATGTAAGGAGATGGATGTTGACATCTGATAGCCAGCAGTTCCTCCTGCTTGTAAAGCAGAACAAACTGCTGGATTGATGCTCATATTCAGATAACCACACGATCATGAGATCAGGATCACACAAGAAACCCATCTTGCCACACTGCCATCTATTGGTTTAAATCATTTAAATGTGAACCATTAGTGGTTCGCACCAATCAGCATCCAGAGGCAGCGAGGGGCGGGCTTTAGGTGTGACGACTGATAGACGTGACAGACAGATGGTTCATCCAATCACCACCTGCCAGGTCTTTTGTGAAAGTGCCTGCCCTTTGAAATGGTTTCCTGAGCGACACGTTCCCAGATGGTTATGTGAAAACGAACCATCTGGCATCTTCTCAGCAGTTTCTTCATGTGTTCCTAACTGGAACACCAGAGAACAAGAGACAGAGAAGTCCACCATGCTTCTAGCTAAAGCTATCCACCTTATTTTTGAATGCCCCACTGTAAAAAAGAATCGTGGGTACAAGGTCCGGTTTAACGTGACTCATTGTTGCCGCTTGCCATTTCCTTTGTTATACTCTGGCTGCATACCCGAATTATAAACCGGAAGCTGGAGTCCGTTATAAAAGTTATAAATATAGTCACGTTATAAACAACTAACCAACGCTGGAGGTCCGTATGGAAACTCGAAATGTGTGTTACTCGAAATGGTTAAAAGTTAAATCAATTTGGTGGCGTTTTACTGCCATGTAACATAGCTAGCTAGCCGCTAACATTAGCCACAGTTAGTAGCCGACTACCCACAATGCATTACGTTATCCCAGCACCCGAACGACACGGCTGTAGAGCAGAATGGCTCTGCTGTAAAAGGGTAAAATCCTCATAGACGTTTTTTTTGTCGGGGGCTGGGGGGTTATCTAAATTGGTTACACCGGAAATAGAACCCATAGTTAACGTAAGGCAAAATGGCCACCAAAAATAAGGTGGATAGGACTGGAATCAGATTTGTTTGGACTCCCCTCGTCACCAAAATCTGTAACCTGCCGGATGACAGCTTACTAAAACTCTGTCATGTGACTTTTGTTTACAAGCTCTGGTTGCTTGCTTGTTATTGGTCAGTGTAAACCAGTGGGCTATAGCTCCTAAAGTAGCTTCATTTGTGATGCTGAAGTGACTTAACCCATTGATACCTGATGCAGCATTTGCGTGTATATCCCTCATTTGTGTGTGTATCCCTTTAAGACCGCGTCTTAAAGGGATACACACACAAATGCTGCATCAGGTATCAATGGGTTAAACCTGTATTCTTTCAAATGGCTGCAGGGGGCGACGCCACTGGCTGCAAAAAGAAGTCCGCTTACGAAGTGAATGGGAAAATGGCCGTGCTTCTCACTTTGATCTATGGCCCCAGTAAACACTTTCCTAATGAGTTTATGGTCTCAATTACCAGTTTCAAGTCTTCTTCAGTACAGATGATAAGGCAGACTATGCTTTGGGCCGTCCCTGATTGACAGTTTGCCTGTCCAGTGATCGTACAGCTTGCCGATCACGGACCAGCAGGCCGCGTCCAAATTCACGTCACTTATTATATTATATTCACGCCTTCATTTATAGTAGGTTAGACTATTGCAATAGCCTTTTTTCTGGTCTCTCCAAAAAAGAACTTAGGCAACTTCAACTCATTCAGAATGCTGCTGCTAGAGTTCTAACAAAGACTAAGAAAGCTGATCATATCACTCCAGTTCTTAAGTCCTTACACTGGTTTGCCAGTGTGTCATAGAATAGATTTTAAAATACTGTTATTAGTCTATAAATCACTTAATGGCCTAGGCCCAAAATACATAGCTGAATTGCTCCCACGCTACGAACCGTCTAGAACTCTTAGGTCAACAGGGTCCAGCTTATTAACTGTCCCTAGGATCAAATCAAATCATGGGAAGGCTGCATTTACCCACTATGCTTCTGCTAGCTGGAACAAATTGCCTGAAGACCTCAGATCTGCCCCAACCTTACTTACTTTTAAAAATAGACTAAAGACTTTTATGTTTACCGTCGCTTTGAACTGCTGACAGCTACTATGCAAACCCAATGAGTCCTCTATAAGTTTTTAGCTCTTTCTGCAACTGCTGCGCCTGTTGCTTAATGCACTTTTTATACTCTTTTTAAAGTTTTGTTGTGATGCTTTTAAATTTCCATTTTATTCTCTTCTTTTCTTTTCCTGTCAACCATTTTATGTGAAGCACTTTGAATTGCCTCTGTGTATGAAATGTGCTATACAAATAAACTTGACTTGACTTGACTTAACTGGCTCCAAATAACCAAGATGGCGACGGTGAGAATGCCAATCTTGAGGCTTGAAAACATGAGTCCAAAAACCAATGGGTGGCGTCATAGTAGCTCCGCCCATATATTATATCAGGTGTGAACCTTAACAGGCTAAATACACACAAATGCAACAAAGTACACTTTTTCAGTATGGTTGGAACCAAAGAAAACCAAGATGTGATCTAGCAAAAAAGACAAACCTACAGTATGATCCAATTATGCAAACACCTGTGCTTCTGTCTGTGTGTTTGCTGGCCAGGTGTGACTTGCTGCCTGAGTGTTGCTATGGGAGGAGAGCAGAGCGGAGAGAGGACAGCCCGGCCTGCTGAGCAGCAGACAGCAGAGGAGACTGATGGACCACAGCAGCAGCTGGAAGCTGCTTCCCAAGGTATGCACTATGATGACGATCATATGAATAAGTCATTATGTTTACTAGTTAACAAAAACACTATGATGACGATCATAATATGAATAAGTCATTATGTTTACTAGTTAACAAAAAGTTCTAACTAAAACATTATGGATAATTGTTTATTATCCTTCTGTTTGGCTGCATCCTTTTTCTCCTCAACGTGTTGGCCAGTCAATCTGAAAGGGCACATAGGCACTGAGCATTGGCATAGGCAGGGACTGATGAAGCAGATTTTTCCATTTTCCCACATTTCAGCTGTTTATCATCAAGTATTTATATTCAGGCCTATTTTTTAGAATGATAATAATGGCACTACCACAGCAACGATAATAATACATAATAATAACTATAACAATAGATATTAATTTCAGACCCTTATATAGAAATTTTATGTAATTCACTCTGCATAAATGCCTTAATGTAAACGTGGTCCTTTGTGTGCTTGAAGTTTCATAACCACAGGCCTGGGGAATCCATTCACACTATTAACTTCTGCCCAGACTAGATGTAAACAACGTGAAGACAAGACGTCACTGCACGCACACACCGTCTGAAAAAGAAAATGTGAATCGCGGCATTGTAATTGCAAATCTTGACGTTGTTTTCTCTGGTGATGCTTCTCTCCCGCACACAGAGACCGCAGGAGAGCTGCCCCAGTGCCTGATGGGAAACAGGAAGGTGGACGATATGTGCTACATGATCTCGTGCACCAACTGGTACTGAACTGGACCTGCTGCTTCATAATGGAAGGAGAGAGATGCGAATGTGAGGTAGATGCTGCCTTCACAGACCACAGAAAGCCCAGGACAGACCGAGCTCAAAGATGCTGCACTGAAGTTCCACTGTCTGCATGCTTGCTTGGAAACTGCAGTGCAAGGCGGGCCGATAAATATAACTACTGCTAAAGTGAAAGAACTCTGCTGGTTGCAGCGGTGCATGCAGGTGTGTGACCCTGTCCTGCTGCTGGCTTGAGGTCAGAAAAGCAGAGTTTTGGGTTGAGCTTGAGCCAAATAACCATTTAAAGGACAGTGATTGAAATAAAACCCTGTTTGTTGTTTTCATCTGTGTCTCATTACATCACTGATGGTGTCACAATGCCTATGACATCATCAGTGATGTCATAAGATGATTTTGGCAATAATGATGTCACTGATGATATCATCAGTGACATCATAATTGACCAAAATCATCAAATGACCGTCCATCTAGGAGTGCCTCACCTGTTTGCTCATACTCGCATGTGATTTGGAGTGTCCACAAAATCAAGTGTGAGACGTTGTAGTGCTGTGTATTCCAGAGTGTGGATCTTATCACCGTGTGTCGTGTGTTCCAGTGTGCATTACTTCACTGGTAGCTTAAACTTTCTCAGCCCTAATGGAATATATAGGAGTACATAACGACTCAGGAGAACTGTGCTCTTAGATCTGTTTGTTGTCTTGTCCCTAAGTGTGAAATAAACCCTGGCATTGCATTTTGATAATTAACACTTGTTGGATCATTTATTTGGATTGGGCTCCCATCCACCATACCTGGCCTTCAGTAAGCATTCAGTGCAGAGGCGTAGCGGGTGTAACATTTTGGCTCAGATTGAAACAGACAAGAGCCCACTTGCTCACTTTTATAGGATGTTGTTACCTACATGATGTACACATGTATAAACCTTTATGATTTGAACAGTCAATAGGTTTGTCAGAAATCCAAGGCAAATCAAAAAAGTGAATGTACAGTATGTAGTGATCTAAAACAAAACAAAGTCCTGATTCAACTAATAGTGAATGCTGGGATAAAAATAAGAGTATTCAGGTACAAGACTATGTTTCATTCAATGACCAACGAAGTTTTCACTTTTATTGACATTGTTAACAGAACATGGTGTTATTGGTAGATAATTGGCGTGGGACGGTTAAATCAAACCAAACATAAAAAAAACATCTCTGTTCCAGTCATGTTATCATTTTAAATAATTTGTTTGTTTAATAAAACTGCAATTCTAGAATACCTTCTTAAGTCATTAATGTAAACATGCCTATCCAGTATAAGCACTGTCATCAAAATGGTATAACATTATGTGCAAAGGATGATGACTTTCATCTTAAATAAAGGAGAGAAATAAAAATACAAAATCTTCAAAATCTTCTGTTGGTCTTCCTATTTACACAAGCTGATATTTGATATCCGACTGGAAAGTAGGCCTACAAGCCTACAGGCCTATAAGAAAAAATCCACAACAAAATGATGCATCATTTTTGCATGTAAAGAAATGAACCATGGTTGGATTTTTTTTATTTTATTTTTTTAATCAACCCACTTAGTCAAAAAACCCAAAACCAAACAAAAAGCATACGGTATATACAGAAAACCTTTCTTTTCATAAGGAAAAACAAAATTGAATTGAATCTCTTTTAAAGCTATATGTGATCAAATATAACACTACTACTACTACTACTAGGGTAGTAGTAGTAGTTGTGGCATTATCCAAAGAAGTTCAATATATCTCGTTACTTCAAAAAGTCTGGACGGCCTACCTTTGATATGTTTTTATTCACCGACAGTAGGCTATGTATTCACCAACAGTAGGCTATGTATTCTTGTATGAAAAGAGAAAGTTAGAAACTAAAGTTAAAGGGAGACTTAACTATGTGAAGCCTCACACCAAAGTAACGGCAACGTTTGCCAAGGATGGGTTAGAGCAAGAATGTGATCAAGTTTCACAATTTGAACTTGGATGGTCAGCTAGGCTAACTAGCTAGCCTAGTTAGTATAGCCGCACTGCATATGGGACCATTAAAAACATGGTTAATTCACCCGGATGGGTGTGGTTTTGCAGGACGTAGCAGTGCACGCTTTGGCAAGCTCCGGGACCGTCGCCCGGGCTATGGTTGGCTCCTCCCACTGACATTCAACCAATAGGAATATTTCAGCCTCCAGAACAGCTCTGCCTTGGATAAATCTTTGTACAATTAAAAGTCCAATCTGCAGTTGCATCAATGTGCAGTGTTGCCAGATATACTGTAGCTGATGGTTTCCAGCCAAAACGCACACAAAACCACCCAAGCAAATGCAGGTGTATGGAAACAAGAGACTCCGTAAAGCCGCACAATGCAACCCAAAACAGCCGGAATGGCGGAAAACCGCCCAATCTGGCAACACACTGTCAATGTGTTACTTTTTAGTGGCTGATTGCAAGCTGCCAATAGTGTTTCAGTGATAGGCGGGACATTTAGCAATGCTAGTATCTCATTGGCTGCTGATGGGTGATGCTGGCCAAAGGTTCAGCTGCAGCCAATGTTTCCATGGTAACAAGGAAATGAGGCAAGTGTATTGGCTGATATTCCTCTTGTTGTTTGCAGTGTGAATGCACAGTCAGGCTTAGGGGCTATAATAACCTACCAAAATTGTATTGATTATTGTGGGCCTCCAAGTAGCACGGGGCGCTTTATGTAAATGTCGACAAACACAAGTTATAGAAAGGTATAGCTAATTGATAATTTTTTCTTTACAGTGATAACCTACTGTATAGATATCCCATCTCTGGCAAGTGTCTCCCTGTTCTCTTTGGGAGTGATCATGTCACATAAGTAAGTCTACCTTTAAAGGCAACTCACTGTTGTCCAAAGCCACCAGGACATCACCAGACCTGGGACAAAGCCACCAGGACATCACCAGACCCGGGACAAAGCCACCAGGACATCACCAGACCTGGGACAAAGCCACCAGGACATCACCAGACCTGGGACAAAGCCACCAGGACATCACCAGACCTGGGACAAGGTGGCTCAGTAACTAAGGATCAACTCCTCTGCTCCCCTTTCATCATTATTAGTGGGGAACATGCAAAGCCGATCCCTAGTAAAGCAATAAATAACCGTTTTTCCACATGTAATTCCTTATTTTTTCTGTGATTGATTGAACTTGTCTGCCTGGCACAAGCGGTCTTGGTTGCCAAGCATTCTTGCCAAGGAATGCAAAATTAGCAGTGTAAAATGGCAGCAGATGGGGATGGTGACATCAAGTGAAAGCGAGAGGACCGAGTTGTGCCAAGTGTGGGTCTGTCCCACCCACCTGGCAGCCCAAGGCAGACAAATCAAACAGTCCTAACGTAACTGAAGAAGTACATTGGAATGCCAGTTCATCCCAGGTCTGTATACAATAACATAGGCAAATTTACAGAGGACCCTTTGCCCTCTGTGACAAGTCCTATATAAACTGGTTGAATAAATATGTTTTCAACAGAAGATTGGTGGATAGACACTGTCCAACACGTGGTCTAAAAATCTCATGTACATTTGGACTTTATGTGTGTAATAAGCAATATGAATAAGCGACAATGCGATTACTACGTTTTCTTCAAGTACCCTTCTTCCGTTTACATTTCCACAAACAGACATCTGCTGAAATACACCTAAACTTGCTTTTCTTCTGCAAATCTCACTAAATATATATACACAGTTTCAGACTTCTCCACCAGGGCGATGAAGGGGGGTGGGCGACGCCCGGTGATCTCATTAGCACGCGTGATTTAAATTCAATTTTCATACTAAGTGAAGAGTAAGCTTAGGTAAAATCTCCCGGAAAAAGACATTTGACATGCTCATCACCACCCCCCCTTGTAAAATCTCAAACAAATCTCCCTATCTTTAGAAAGTAGTGCAGTCCAACAAGCCAGTCCAACTCACTGCTTCATTGAACTGGAACTACCAAAGTGTACTTTGATATTGTTTCTGCAATTCCTGATGACATGAGAACAGGAGCCATTCGTAGTCAAAGTGATATTGGGGGAGCGTGACGGTAAAGCAGGCAACTGACCAGAAGGTTGCCAGTTCGAATCCCCCAAAATCAGGCTGTGAAATTAGTGAGGAAATGGATGCAAAAGTGCTCTTCCCTCCCTCGACATCTGCCGTTGAAGTGCCCTCGAGCAAGGCACTTAATCTCTAGTCGCACTTGTACAGCGACTTCCGCTACTGTAAGACCGACTGTAAGTACCTGATAGAAACACTGACCAGAGTAGTAATAATATGGCAGTTATTTTCAGTAATAACCTCATTTACATTATGAATGAGCACCAATAAAACAGTGATGATGACGACGGTGAGTACAGAATAGATATATCATGATGATTATTATTATTATGTGTGTGGGTGTGTTGACGAGACATGACAACCCCTTGTTAACGTGATTAAATGCATTCCAGAATACATCGAGAAAGCTACACTCCATTCCCATCACCTCTATTGTTAAACGAGGGAAAAAATCTCATTGACGATAGACCTGCAATGCTTCACATCTAGCCTGGAGCTCTACCGTTTACAATGTGACCTTCTAGCCTGGAGCTCTACTGTTTACAATGTGACCATCTAGCCTGGAGCTCTACTGTTTACAATGTGACCATCTAGTCTGGAGCTCTACTGTTTACAATGTGACCTTCTAGCCTGGAGCTCTACTGTTTACAATGTGACCATCTAGCCTGGAGCTCTACCGTTTACAATGTGACCATCTAGCCTGGAGCTCTACCGTTTACAATGTGACCTTCTAGCCTGGAGCTCTACCGTTTACAATGTGACCATCTAGCCTGGAGCTCTACCGTTTACAATGTGACCTTCTAGCCTGAAGCTCTACCGTTTACAATGTGACCTTCTAGCCTGGAGCTCTACTGTTTACAATGTGACCTTCTAGTCTGGAGCTCTACCGTTTACAATGTGACCTTCTAGCCTGGAGCTCTACCGTTTACAATGTGACCTTCTAGCCTGGAGCTCTACCGTTTAC
Organism: Poromitra crassiceps; assembly: GCF_964638095.1. Classification (NCBI taxonomy): domain Eukaryota; kingdom Metazoa; phylum Chordata; class Actinopteri; order Beryciformes; family Melamphaidae; genus Poromitra; species Poromitra crassiceps. The sequence continues at coordinate 76,522 of NW_028152168.1, read as the reverse complement.
AATGTGACCTTCTAGCCTGGAGCTCTACTGTTTACAATGTGACCTTCTAGCCTGGAGCTCTACCGTTTACAATGTGACCTTCTAGCCTGGAGCTCTACCGTTTACAATGTGACCTTCTAGCCTGGAGCTCTACCGTTTACAATGTGACCTTCTAGCCTGGAGCTCTACCGTTTACAATGTGACCTTCTAGCCTGGAGCTCTACCGTTTACAATGTGACCTTCTAGCCTGGAGCTCTACCGTTTACAATGTGACCTTCTAGCCTGGAGCTCTACCGTTTACAATGTGACCTTCTAGCCTGGAGCTCTACCGTTTACAATGTGACCTTCTAGTCTGGAGCTCTAGCGTTTACAATGTGACCTTCTAGCCTGGAGCTCTACCGTTTACAATGTGACCTTCTAGCCTGGAGCTCTACTGTTTACAATGTGACCTTCTAGCCTGGAGCTCTACTGTTTACAATGTGACCTTCTAGCCTGGAGCTCTACCGTTTATAATGTGACCTTCTAGCCTGGAGCTCTACCGTTTACAATGTGACCTTCTAGCCTGGAGCTCTACTGTTTACAATGTGACCTTCTAGCCTGGAGCTCTACCGTTTACAATGTGACCTTCTAGCCTGGAGCTCTACCGTTTACAATGTGACCTTCTAGCCTGGAGCTCTACCGTTTACAATGTGACCGTCAAGTTAAACACGTACAAGGACCACACAATATTATCTCTACCTTCTTTTCGGTCTTGTCTAAGGCATTATGTACAAAAGCAGAAAAGCACAAAATTCGTCATAAAAAAATCAGCTGACAAATAATCTCTAGAGATCATAATGCCCCTTTTCACAAAAACTGAGGAAGACAATCAGTGGATTATAGCGTATCACAGCAGTATCACGGATAAACAGTCGAGAAACCGAGCTTTTCTTTCTAAAATCCTGAAGCTCAGACCTTTTAGCAGACAGACACTATTATCAAACTCATAAACTCCACATCAATGTGACTTTTGCCCCAAGAAAGCATGCAGACTTAATCACATTCCCTGCCCATGTAGCTCATCTCATTTCCTACAGTAATAATAGCCTGCTCAAATAAACAGCTTTGTGTTCAGCAACTCAATTGCGAAGCATAAATGAGTGAATCACCTTTGATGATACATCCATTTTAGAATAGTGTTTTTATTAGATATTAAAAATAAAAGATTGCATCCTCAACAACAAGAGTCCATTCTTCTGTTGTCAATTTGCAATGACGTTTAGATTTATGCCGTTCCCCCCAAATGCTCATTTTGCAACGTAACCGTTCAATTTCAGTTTTGATTGCGTGTATATTTCACCGTAATCAAGCAGCTTCAGCTTCGTCCAATCAGGGGCGTAGGCAGAAATTCAATTATGGGTGGGCCTGGATAAAATTGGGTGGGCCTGGATAAAATTGGTGGGGCAATTGCATGACGAAATTTAAAATTCCTAGATGTCATGAAGTCATCATGCAATAGACTCTGTAGATGATGTGCCCTGCGTTTTTAAGCTACAAAACCATTAGCTAGCAATGCAGCAGCAAGTTTGCCTCTAGAAAACAACCAATTAATTTTTTATTTTTTTTGGGGTGGGCCAGGGCAAGAAGTGGGTGGGCCTGTGCCTACCCAGGCCCACCCGTAGATACGCCCCTGCCGTCCAATAGGCAATTTTGTTTTTTTTGGCTCGACATTCATGTTTCCACAAACTTACATTATAACCCTCGATACCAGGCAAAGGCCATACTGTAAGGTAAGGTAATCCGCTGAGTCAAAACACGTTCGCTGTAAGATACTGAACGAGATCGATTTGCGCCGAGTGCTGCTGCGTGTGCTGAATTGGCCTCGACAGCAGCAAGTAATTGCAGGGATATGGACTGAGAACACATTCAATTACTGCAGGACAGAGCTCGCTGAAGACGGGACAAAGCTGAGCCGACGAGAAGAACACAGGAGAGAGAGAGAGAGGGGGGTGTAGAGAAATAGACATTATACCTATGGAAAATGAGTTAGTAGCCTTGTGGAGGAGGATGTGGTTTGTGTGCCGCCTCGCATCTTCAAAATCTCTTTAGGTAGTGAGAAACATTTTTTTTTTTTACATTATCCAAAGGGTTCTGAAAAGGTTTCGGGAAAGCTTTTCTCAACCCACAGAGAAGCATGTATTCCATCAACTGAAGTGAAAACTCACTTCAAAAAAATCAACCGAACTGGAGTTGCAAAAAGTGACACGTAGAGAGTCATTAAACGATGAGTCAGTCAGGACGCGCCCACTCGCCCTACAGCGGCGCGGAGGGGGGGGGGGGGGGGGGGGGGGGGGGGGGGGGGCGGAGGGGGGGGGGGGGGGGCGCGAAAGCCCCGAGGGGGGCCGCGCAGCCTCACAATGAACCATTATACAGTGCATGAGTCATCATCGAAAGTGAAGGAAATTTAAATGTTATGGAACACTGATTGCATTTGAGTTTCAGTTTGACGGTATTAAGAAGACCGCAAGCCTGTTAAGACTGCAGCTGAATTATGAGCTCCCCGGGTTTTTACCAACACCATAGTCGCAGCAATAAAAGCATATTAGGCCATATAGTGAAAGCAGCTGCAATCTGATGTACATGACGTTGACTGAACGTGGACGAGTATTGAATTTCTGCTCGCTTAGAAAAGCAACCTGGTGTGTTAAACAAACGCAATACAGATGGTGTAGCAATATAAAAGAATAGGATGTTGAACAGAGAGAGAGAGAGAGAGAGAGAGAGAGATGGAGAGACAGAACAGGTAGGGACTAGGGAGGGAGAGCAACACTGATGGACAGAGAATGAAAAGAGAGAGCGATCAGATGGGGAGAGAGAGAGATGCCGATAGAGAGACACTGACAGAGACCATTTGTGGGCAGGAGAGAGAGAGAGAGAGAGAGAGAGAGAGAGAGAGAGAGAGAGAGAGAGAGAGAGGAACATGAGGACAGGGATGTGGAGGGCGAGTAGCCTCTATTAGAGCTTTGTGAACAGAAGTACTTCATTAAGCCGGTCGATGTGGCCGCGGCACAGCCAGCATGCTAATTCAAGCCCATATATATCTCTCTGTGCATCCCTTTCTCTCTCTATCACACTCCCTCTTTCTCCCTCCCTCTGTCACACTCCCTCTCTCTCTCTGTCACACTCCCTCCCTCCCTCTCTCTCTGTCACACTCCCTCTTTCTCCCTCTCTCTCTGTCACACTCCCTCTCTCTCCCTCCCTCTGTCACACTCCCTCTTTCTCTCTCTCTCTGTCACACTCCCTCTCTCTCTGTCACACTCCCTCTCTCTCCCTCCCTCTGTCACACTCCCTCTTTCTCCCTCTCTCTCTGTCACACTCCCTCTCTCTCCCTCCCTCTGTCACACTCCCTCTTTCTCTCTCTCTCTGTCACACTCCCTCTCTCTGTCACACTCCCTCTCTCTCCCTCCCTCTGTCACACTCCCTCTTTCTCCCTCTCTCTCTGTCACACTCCCTCTCTCTCCCTCCCTCTGTCACACTCCCTCTTTCTCCCTCTCTCTCTGTCACACTCCCTCTCTCTCCCTCCCTCTGTCACACTCCCTCTTTCTCCCTCTCTCTCTGTCACACTCCCTCTCTCTCCCTCCCTCTGTCACACTCCCTCTTTCTCCCTCTCTCTGTCACACTCCCTCTCTCTGTCACACTCCCTCTCTCCCTCTTTCTCCCTCTCTCTGTCACACTCCCTCTCTCTCTCTCTCTCTCTCTGTCACACTCCCTCTCTCTCCCTCTCTCTCTCTGTCACACTCCCTCTCTCTCTCTGTCACACTCCCTCTCTCTGTCACACACTCCCTCTCTCTCTCCCCCTCTGTCACACTGCCTCCCTCTCTCTTTCACATTCCCTCTCTCTCTCTGTCACACTCCCTCTTCTCTCCCTCCCTCTGTCACACTCACTCTCTCTCTCTGTCACACTCCCTCTCTCTCCCTCCCTCTGTCACACTGCCTCCCTCTCTCTTTCACATTCCCTCTCTCTCTCTCTCTCTCCCTCTCTCTCCCTCTCTCTTTCACACTCCCTCTCTCTCCCTCTCTCTGTCACACTCCCTCTCTCTGTATTCAGACCCTGGTTTGTTCTGCCTCTCTATTCCTTTGCGCTCTCTCTCTTGTTCTCCCTTTTTGCAGTCATTGTGTTTTCCAGTTCTTTCACATGTCTCTCTCTCTCTCTCTCTGTAGAGCGTGGAGAGAGAGACTATTCTGTAGAGCGTGGAGAGAGAGACTATTCTGTAGAGTGTGGAGAGAGAGACTATTCTGTAGAGTGTGGAGGGAGAGACTATTCTGTAGAGCGTGGAGAGAGACTATTCTGTAGAGCGTGGAGAGAGAGACTATTCTGTAGAGCGTGGAGGGAGAGACTATTCTGTAGAGCGTGGAGAGAGAAACTATTCTGTAGAGCGTGGAGAGAGAGACTATTCTGTAGAGCGTGGAGGGAGAGACTATTCTGTAGAGCGTGGAGAGAGAGACTATTCTGCAGAGCGTGGAGAGAGAGACTATTGTGTAGAGCGTGGAGAGAGAGACTATTCTGTAGAGCGTGGAGAGAGAGACTATTCTGTAGAGCGTGGAGAGAGAGACTATTCTGTAGAGCGTGGAGAGAGAGACTATTCTGCAGAGCGTGGAGAGAGAGACTATTGTGTAGAGCGTGGAGAGAGAGACTATTCTGTAGAGCGTGGAGAGAGAGACTATTCTGTAGAGCGTGGAGAGAGAGACAAAAATACAAAGAGACAAATAAAGACAGACAGAGAGAAGAAGACAAACAAAGAGCAGATCAAAACGAAACAAATGAGTTGAGCTCTCCAGCTGTGAGCAGCTTGTTTCATATGGGCCAACTTGCTGTGGCTGTTAAGACAGAGACAAGGCCGTGGAACTAACATCACTCTACTCTACGTATCTGTATACGCTGATGACTGGCTAACGTATGTCTGCCAAAACCCCTTGGTCCGAGATCAAAGACTTTTTTTTTTAAATAACGTTTGCACCACAATTGAAAAGCGAAAAGCTTCCATGGTGTTTTTGACAGATAATGGCCTGGTTTTTCCACCGTTTTATCATTTCAAAATACGAGCTACCGGTGAAAATCTTTCATAGCAATCCCATAAAATGCTTTGATGAGGGGAGTGAAGGGGTGTATGCATACAAAGGTATGGGCTAATAATAGTGATGAGGATGTTCTTGCTGTGTGTGGTGAACTAAGTCAGAAAAAGGTCCTCTTCGATGATTCTACGTTTCCATTCAAATAAATTAAACAAAACAAATCAGCGATCCACAAAGAGATCCTTGGTTTTCTTTTGTTATGGCCTTTCTACCTACATTTGAGCAAGTTTGTTATTTTTTTTAATCAGTCCCCCCCCCCCCCCCCCATGTCATCAGAAGAAGTTCATGTACAAGCTGTTTTCAGAACAGACTTGGAGCTGCTATCTGGCTTAGAGGAGCTTATTCTGCACCAAACACCTCTCTCTCTCTCTCTCTCTCTCTCTCTCTCTCCTCCTTTTCTGTTCTTTTCACTGAGGAGGAGGGGCTTGTAATAGAAGTCTCAGAATAAAATAGTCAAAGTTCGGCATCATTCATATGACCCCATTTCACCCGCTTGCACAACCGAAGAAGATGTGGTCAGGTGATGTGGTCAGGTGTGCAAGGCTGGACAATCTGATTGGCAGTTCGTCTGTTTCTAGTGAATCAAATCCTCCCAGAGTTCCAGCTGTTGTCGGCCATGTGAGGAAAGGGGGGTGAGACAAAATCAATATTAGCCTTTCCTTCCTGTTTTACACTGAGGTGTACGTGTACAAGACAGGCACGAGTCACACGCGCGCATGCACGCACGCACACGCACACACACACACACACACACACACACACACACACACACACACACAAACACACATTGGTCGCTCCTAGTCCGAGCCAACGTCTGCATTCATTTACTCCCACAGAGCATTTTCAGTGTGTCCTTACATGTATCGCTAAGCTAACGTTAACTAGCGCAATTAGCATCCTTTAGCGCTACCGTGCCAATGTTCTTCGGGTAGCGCTGCCTGCTAGCTTCGTCGGCATCAGCCGGCATCAGGTAGCGGCGTCAGCTAGCTAGCAATGTTAAACAACCCGCTCGAGCCCCTTCAACTCTTGCATCTTGACCGATGACGACGTCTTGAGGAAAAAAACGAATGGAGCCTTGTCATACCCACTCCTGTACGGGGTATTTGTAGTAGTGCTGCGTCATGGTGCTCTGCTGCACGCCTTTGTTTTTAAACTGAAAGATGGTGTAGACCAGGACCAGGATGCAGAGGGACAGGATGCAGGGGATCACCACGGCGATGGCGTTGACCGTCGACGGGACGTCGTTGATGGTCACCATGATGTCCACGTCGTCGAGGGGAAGCTGGCGGTCGCCGCGGTTGCCGCCGGAGCGCTCCATGTCGGACTGGTCGCAGCCCATCCAGTCGCGCAGGATGGACTTGGGGTAGCCGGGCTCCACCGTCAGCTTCTGGTTGTCGAACTTCCAGTATTCCTTCCCCTTGTAGAAGAAGGTGTAGTCTGAGGATGGGAGGATGGAGGCGGGGTGAGGAGGAGAGAGAGAGACAGAGAGAGAGAGAGAGAGAGATGATAGAGGGATTATGGAGTGGTGTGAGAGAAGGAGGGTTGGGTGGAGAGACATAGTAAATAGAGTTAATATTGAAATTGTTCCGTACAAACATGAAAAAATATATAATAATACATACGTTTTATATAGCGCTTTTCTGGGGAACTCAAAGATGCTTTACAATACATAGAAACAGTACATAATACAGTAAACAAACTAAATAACAAGAACAAATACAGATACAAAACAAATACAAATCAATAGATTGCAGAGATGGAATGGTGGTTAGAGGTAAAAGTCAGATATTGTAGGCTGTTTTGAAGAGGTGGGATTTGAGTTGGGTTTTGAAGGAGGTGAGTGAGTCTGAGTTTCTGATGTTGAGGGGCAGAGTTCCAGAAATTTTCAAAAATTCATATTGCACACACACACACACACACACACACACACACACACACACACACACACACACACACACACACACAGATACCCAGAAGGTTTCTTCTGATTGATGAAGACTGCTCCATCACCTCTCGACTCTCCACAGGAAACACACACACACACACCCATGTCACCACCTCTGATCTTACACACACACACTCACACACACACACACACACACACACACACACACACACACACACACACACACACACACACACACACACACACACACACACGTCTGCTGCCTCCAAACTCCCTTTGGAAACCATGCCTGACTGCCCATGTCACCACCTCTGATCTTACACACACACACACACACACACACACACACACACACACACACACACACACACACACACACACACACACACACACACACACACACACACACACAGAACTCTCTGGCATCCCTCAGAGGGAGCCACAGGGCTACGGGGTCGTAACTCCACAAGCAGAAGTGATGATGGACAGTTTCCTTCTAGGACGCTGTGTGTGTGTGTGTGTGTGTGTGTGTGTGTGTGTGTGTGTGTGTGTGTGTGTGTGTGTGTGTGTGTGTGTGTGTGTGTGTGTGTGTGTGTGTGTGTGTGTGCGTGTGCGCGTGTGTCTGTGGCATTTGGCTTATGGCATTTAATAATGCATCTGTAGCATAAACACAGGGCTAAGGCAGGAATAAGTCAATGTGAATGAACTGAACTGGCCGACTGCATAGCTGTTTCTAAACATGCAGTGAACGCCTGCTCTTATGGACTGCATGTTTAGAACCAATTCTCCGTTTTGAGCGCACTCACGTGACTGTGGATCATAGTCCACCCCAGACCTAAAGTCCAGGATCCTAGTCCAGACCTAGTCCAGGATCCTAGTCCAGACCTAGTCCAGGGACCACATCGCTGGCACAGCGGCTCTAGTTTAGCAGGTCGCAGCTTCTGCTCCGGTGCCATGGAGGGGGGAGGCGCGTTGATGATGTGCTGAGCGAGCACATACAAAGCATTAAATGTCCCCGTGCTATATAATAATTTCATGAACGGACGTAGTTACGTGGCTGGATTATTTGGAAGAGAGACAAATTGGTGAGTAAACAAGTAGCCTTTAAGTTTAATCGTTTCTTTTCTTCCATCTGCCAGTTTGAAAATGTTAACAAGGAGATGATAGCCTACTGCGCATTAGGCTATTGGGTGATAAGTGCCCGGTATTAACATTCACATAGCCTATATTAATTAATCGTTTCAACGCATTTCAATGAATTAAACGAGTAGGCCTCTATAGGCTATATTGGCTTTGATCATCAGCCTGACGCACTGACGCAGGTGCTGCAGGTGGGAGAGATCAGATGAGAGAAGCCGCTCACATACTCCTCTCTCCACTAGCTGGGTTTCCATCCAAAAGGTATCACAGCTTTTGATCGACCTTTCAGAAAGTCGGCAAAAGAAAATGCGGTAGGCTATGATGAACGTTTCCACCCACTACCGTTATGCGTAAATTAGCCTATCAGGAACGGTGAAGAGGAGGGACAATTAATTGACGTGATTATTATGGCCAGACGCCAGTCAAACCCTCAAACGAGGGAAATTAACCCCGTTATTTCTGGACTCTGGACTCTGTTTCACTGAATGGCTGAAAAGCTAACTGAATGAGAACAGATAGTGGATAGTGGGGTGACTGACTGACTGAATATCCCATCAAATGGGTCCATCCATGGCTCTAACATGGACTAAAAGTAGGGGTCCTTGATATGAGAATGGTTCCGAATCCCTGAAATCAATGCTGACTACTAGATGATAGAAAGATACTCACATCCCTCCCTGCTGATGAAGGCCCCCTGCGGCGCGTCCGGTATGCCCTTCCACACGGTGATGGCTTTGGGGTAGCCCGGGTCGGCCGTGCGCTTCTCCTCGTTGTAGCGCCAGTACTGGTCTCCTTTGAAGAAGTAGGTTTTACCCACCGGCTCCCAGCGCAGGGCCGTGTCGATGCCGTCTTTGGGGAGGCAGCTGCCCAGCTCCACCAGGCTGTGAGGGTACCCCGGCTCCGCAGTCACTTCCTTAAACACCCAGTACTTATCGCCTGGAAGAGAGGGGAGGACACATGAGTTAGCTACTTACTTTAGTCATAATATATATATTTATTGTATTATTGTCATTGTTTACAGTCTAAATAGCAACTGGCGCCGCGACTTTCTAGTAATTTTCCACTGTTGTTGGAAGACGAGTTGACGTCTTCTATGCAGTGTGTTTATGCGTTAACGTTATTAGCGAATAGGCGAAACGGACGCGGGAAAGGAAAGCGGAAGTGATGGAAAAGCCACCGTCACTTCCTTTTCTGCGTCCATTTCGGCTATTTGCTAAACGCTAACACATAAACAAACTGCATAGAAGACGTCAACTCGTCTTACAACAACAGTGGAAAATTACTGGTGCAAGCTGCTATTTAGACTGTAAACAGTGGAGCACGGACGTGGAAAAGGAAGTGACGGTGGCAGGAGAGGCGCGCTGTACAGGAAGCTGGGGAAAATGGTAGGGCTGTCCCAGAGTCTATTTTTCAAATAAAAATAGACATTTTTTCCAAATAAAAATAGACATTTTTTTCAAATAAAAATAGACTCTGGGTTCCCAGATTGAGGTTCGACTGATATGAGTTTTTGAAAGCCAAAACCGACGCTGATATTTTGTAGCCTGAAGGCACCAAGTACAATCCAATACAACCCATTATAAATGCATAGAGTAACTAAACTTTGAGCGACATGGCATCAAAAGAGATGTGTGAGGCAAGTAACAAACTTGCTGTTGCAGCCAAAGACATCCTTCCTATCACTTAGGTTTTCAGTTGGACTGATTTCTTGACCCTGCAAACAGAGCTGCATGATTTGGAATCAAGTCTCGATCTCCATTAGATTTAGAGTTATGACTAAGGCGTTAATGGCCAGATGGCTGTAGTCTAGTCTCAGATCGGGAACCGCCATCTAATCAACTGTTTGTTGCCCCAAGGGATATCTGTCTGCCAATTTGTATGGAAATCCATTCATAACTTTTTAAGATATCCTGCTGACAAACAAACAGATAAAAATCACAGCTGCTTGGCAGAGGTAATAATAATAATAATAATAATAATAAAGAAAAAATAAATGTGTTTATTACTTGAAAACTGGAAGATGAGAACAGGGAATCGGTAACAGGTACCAACGGGTGGCTAAATGATGATACAACACCATCATAGCTTTCTACTACACGGTTGATGTCGAAAATGTAACTACTGTAGTACTTTAAAGTTTAGCTCCAGCTTTATTCATTCACTTTTATAAATACGCGTCTTTGGCTTAGAACCTCGAGTGGAGAGTTATTCAGTCTAACTTCACACTTCCTGCTGGTACTGGGAACGCGGATTAGATTGAAGCAACCTCAGGTGCCAATTATTCTAGAGATGATTGGCTAACACTAATATGTCTCGAATGAATTAAGAAAAGCACACGTAACGTCAGCGATTTGAGTCAAGTCTCTGCTTGCATAGAGGTCTCAGCTGGTGTAGGTGTAGTAGATGAACGTAACCTGGTTGTACCAACACTTGAATAGTTTACGCCTCGATGTCGCTGGCACAAAGAATTATTTTCAACCACTGTGAAAGGTGCTACTACTCTGGTGTGAAGACGGCAGCGCGCCTCTGTAACCTCTCCTGTGATGATGATCACTCGGACAGATGAACAGCGAGAGAGATGAATACAGGTGGTAGAAGTGGCGTATAAAAGCTTTCGATTAGGCTGTTAAATTAACCTGACTTGGGATCAACACCTTTAAATAGCGCGTACTTATCACCCCAAGAAACAAATGGGAGCAATAAACAGGAGAAAGATGAATCCAAGTGGTTAATCATAGTACTGCCCTCTTCAGACACGGTGCTAATAGCTTCCCCCCTGCAAGCTGAATCTGCAGTAGCTTTTCACCAGCCTTCAGCACACGCTTTCATCTGAAGCAGCTTACAGAGCCATGGGGCCAAGAGATATATAACAGTAGAGGGGACATAGAGGATTCCATTCTGAACATATGGCAGCCATCTTACCTGGGTACACTTCTCATTACTGACTGTAATTGGAATCAATTATGTCTCTTAAAATCGTAGAAATCTTGCCTATAGCGCGGGTGTAGTGGGGTTTCTTCCCTGTCCCATGGAAATGTTGAGTCTTGTAACAAGACAACATTTCGATGAGACAATTAAACAAGACGTCGTTTGATTGAGCCAATAATGCAGGGTTTGCCTCTTCTTCTGCTGACAGCCACACAACGTTTGATGGAGTTACAGGAATCTGTTCTACTACTGTTACTATGACGACTATTATTACTATTATTCTTGTTATTATTATTACTGTATTCTTGTTGTCATCATCATCGTTGTTATTATTGTTATTATCATATTATTATTATAGTGAGACACCATGCCCCCTTTGGCCAATTTGTGTCACAAACTTGTCCCATGTCCAACCTTTCCCTAGTTCCAACTTTATGTGCAAATCTATTCCTTTTTT